>NC_090254.1:20566014-20568514 GCF_037325665.1 Littorina saxatilis
GTGTGTGTGTGTAGAGCGATTCAGAGTAAACTACTGGACCGATCTTTATGAAATTTTTCATGAGAGTTCCTGGGTATGATATCCCCAGCCTTTTTTTTTCAGTTTTTAGATAAATGTCTTTGATGACGTCATATCCGGCATTTTGTAAAAGTTGAGGCGGCACTGTCACACCCTCATATTTCAATAAAATTGATTGAAACTTTGGCCAAGCAATCTTCGACGAAGCCCGGACTTTGGTATTGCATTTCAGCTTGTAGGCTTACAAATTAATTAATGGCTTTGGTCATAAAAAATCTGAAAATTGTAATAAAAAATGTTTTTTGTTGTATAAAACGATCCAAAATTACGTTTATCGTATTCTTCATCATTTTCTGATTCCAAAAAGAAGCTCTGAAAATTAAAATTATAAAAATTATGATTAAAATTAAAATTATAAAAATTATGATTAAAATTAAATTTCCGAAATCGATTTAAAAACAATTTCATCTTATTCCTTGTCCATTCCTGATTCCAAAATAGATATGATATGTTTGGATTAAAAACACGTTCAGAGAGTTAAAAAGAATAGAGATATAGAACAGCGTGCTATCCCCCTCAGCGCAACCGCTACCGCGCTTTTCTGGATTGTTAATTGCACTGCCTTTGCCACGAGCGGTGGACAGACGATGCTACGAGTGTACGGTCTTGCGGAAAAAAATGCAATGCGTTCAGTTTCATTCTGTGAGTTCGACTGAGCTTAAGTAAATGTTGTATTTTCGCCTTACGCGACTTGGTGGGGTTTTTTTTGGAGGGGGGTCCAGATTTTTGTGACGAGGATGGACAAGAATGGCATCGCCACTCACCCTAAAGAAAAACTGTATAGGTTGTTGCTTTCAGACAGGAGAGTTGAGTGTGGTGCACACATGAACACTTCCTTTTGGAGAAGGGAGGCTACGGTTAGCTTGACAAGCGTCCAGACTGTTGTGACGAACAGTGGATTGCTTACAGTGCGGGGATGTGCTTTGACAAATGTGTCCTGCAAGGTTCGGACATTATTAGAAGTTTAGGGCAGTCCTTAGTATCAACTTTCTACAACCGTGGAAAAGTTTGGCAGCTCTGCTGAAATGACTGCAAAGTATTCGACAATCAGAAATTTTTGTTTTGGCGTTTCCGCCAAACGACATCCTTACAATTGCAAAAGGAGTATTTGTTCTCTCCATTTCTCTCTATTTCCTCGCTCTGTGATAGCTTCACCAGAGATACTGCAAAGGAGTTCATACCATCTCTGTTGATGCTTTCTTCTGCGTTTCCTATGCCATGCTAAATTGGTCAGTGTCGGGTCAGTTCTGTACAGATGATGACGTCTGCAGTCGTTGGCATAGATATTTATGGTGACCCCAAGATTGTTTCCTGATATGAACATGTCTTGAGACGCGGGAGCATCAGTTTGCTGAACCCAAAAAGACAACGTTGAAGGTTTTGATTGAAAATGTTCGATACGTAGTAGCACGTTCTGTGGCTGAGGCGTCAGGGCACATTGTACAAAATCAATGTGTCTTGGTTGTTCCCTTCTGCTGCGCCCCCAGCTCATATGTAGAGAATAGTAAATAATGACTCAGTCAGTTACCCAGTCAATACGTTTACCACTTATTCCACACACAGCCGAATAGGGTAACATGATCAATAGAAGTAGGGTCGGTCAGTCAGCAATTTTGTTTTAATTCGTTAATTTCTGTGGGTTTTTTTTTATCTTATTTTTCTTTCTTGGAATGCGCACGCTTCATTTCAATTGGTACAGAGCACCAGCTGTCCCATTGTTTGTAAACCTCAATAGCTGGGTTTTTCAGGGCTGCGAAACAAAAATTAGGGTCGACATTCAATAAGTTATTCACATGTCACTTAGAACTCTGCATCAAGGAGAAAGAAAGCTAGAACCAGCGTGAATGGAGGAGTGAAATATAAAAACACAATCAGGGAAGGGTTGGTTGGCAAGAACTGTGGGTAATTTCTACGACACCGGTGATGGCAAAACGCTTCAAAGCTCTAGTAAACTCGCTACAAAGAATGTCCATGGTATTGCTGCCTTTCAGAGGACCTTGAGCGGACCCCAGATGCCTCAAAGCAAATTAATCAATCAACGGACTTGTTAATTCATTAATCCTACATGGTGGAACATTCTGCGTTTACACTTCTGCATTCTTCTCCGGCAACTTTTTGGCAAAGGTCCAGACTCCTGAGTGAAACTGAGGGGAAAGGGCAGCACTCGGTTCCAATGACCAAAGCAAAGACCATAAATCACTAGCTGGGAACTGGACAAGGAATTTTGTCAGATTGACACCCCCCCCCTCCCCATCTTAGATACGTCGTTGGTGGATGATCTGCGCATGCAAAATTCTGCGGCACCAACGAAAGAGTGCCAATAGCATTAAGTCAGCTTTGCATTATATGGTGCGGCACGTTTGCGGAAAACATAAGGGCAACGGAAGAAGGAAGTTCCATGAGGAATAATATTCAATGCACT
>NC_090254.1:20573514-20593514 GCF_037325665.1 Littorina saxatilis
CAGTCGTTACCACTCGGCCACCCAGTCGTTACCACTCGGCCACCCAGTCGTTACCACTCGGCCACCCAGTCGTTACCACTCGGCCACCCAGTCGTTACCACTCGGCCACCCAGTCGTTACCACTCGGCCACCCAGTCGTTACCACTCGGCCACCCAGTCGTTACCACTCGGCCACCCAGTCGTTACCACTCGGCCACCCAGTCGTTACCACTCGGCCACCCAGTCGTTACCACTCGGCCACCCAGTCGTTACCACTCGGCCACCCAGTCGTTACCACTCGGCCACCCAGTCGTTACCACTCGGCCACCCAGTCGTTACCACTCGGCCACCCAGTCGTTACCACTCGGCCACCCAGTCGTTACCACTCGGCCACCCAGTCGTTACCACTCGGCCACCCAGTCGTTACCACTCGGCCACCCAGTCGTTACCACTCGGCCACCCAGACTGGTCCCTTGTAGGAGTTTTTGCAAGAAAAGGTCACTCTTCCTCAACACCCACAAACAAGAAGGAGTTATTTCCCAAAATCGTCAATTTGATTTTGATTTTTCAATTTTTGAAGGTTTGTTAATATGATGACCAAATCGGGGTTTCTGTCGTTGTTCGATTCCATCGCCTGTACACGGCATGCAGACTTTCCCTAAACACACACACACACACATATCGGCTTTTCTGCCGCCAGCCCAAGAGTTTGTCAACAGAGACAAAGGCGCTGGTGAAGCGAGATTGAGCGAGGCTGGACAAACACTCTCCTTGATAAATGGCGCGCTATTTTCCCCACTTGTCTTTGCCTTTGCCTGTATAAACCCCCTAAATGGATGAGCTTCCCCGTTTCAGATTCCTGTGCCTTTGTCAGCCTGGGATGAAACTGGATCCGTCGGTTTTTATTGCGTAGTGTTGGAATTGTGTGTGTGTGTGTGTGTGTGTGTGTGTGTGTGTGTGTGTGTGTGTCTTGTGTGTGTCTGTGTGTGTGTGTGTGTCTCTGTGTGTCAGTGTGTGTGTGTGTCTGTCTTCTGTCTGTCTGTCTGTCTGTCTGTCTGTCTGTCTGTAGTAATATGTGTCTGTGTTTTGTTGTTAACTGATGCGCTTTACGATGCTTTGGTGCTTCTGTTAGTCTGTCTTGTTCTCCAGTAACAACCTTAGAGTCGATGATGAATCTGTCTCTTTCGTAACCAGGCACTAAAAAACAGAATTGTATAAACAAAATAATTGTTCTTGTGTGCAAATGAAGGGATCCTTGAAACCGAAAATAATGTTCTTTGAAACTAATGACGTGCTATTGTGAAATGCAGTGCAGGAAAACTTGAAAAGGAATGTTCAGTCAATCGTCCATACGCTTACAAAAACCATGTGCATACAAATAAGACTGTGTCTGTGTTGAGACAAAAATAGTGCTTGCAATGTGCACGTCCGATTTCCCAGAAATAACTCCTTCTTCTTTTTTTTGCAGTAGGAATTTACACATGGAAAGGTTAAGACTTTAAGCAGACCTAACATTCACCTTTTCAAGTGTTTTCTTTTCTGATTTTGTCATATGTTATGTTTAGATGTGCTACCAGAAAGGAGGGTGCTATTTGTCACAAGCACACACACACACACACACACGCACACGGACACACACACACACACACACGCACACACACACGCACGCACACACACACACACACACACACACACACACACATATACACACGCACACACACACACACACACACCTGTTCTTCTGCTGATCGACAAATGAGGGAACAAATCAAAACTTCGTGCTTATCAATATTTCTGTTCTATATAGAATAAATCAGTAAAAACATGCATATTTTCATTAAAGGAAAGAATCCAAAGCATCTTCTCTCAAATGATACTTCTTCTCTGTTCATAATTAAACAACCAGGATATATATATTATCTCACTGCACTATCATAGTTTTAATCACTCCAGTGTATCTTCTCTCTTACAGATTTTTCTTCTTCGCCCTTTTAAAAATGAAATTAAATCTAGCTATCGATCTTGATGCATGATTTTTTTTCTTTCTTAAATATGATTTGTGTTTCTATTTTCATAATTAAAAGAAAATCTGGATAATGTTCTTCTTCTGGGGGTCACAAAATGATGTTGCTTCTCCTTTCGTAAATGAACAACAACCAAACAAAATACCATCTCGTTATCATTTTGCTGCATATTGGTTCTTTTTCTTTGCTAAATGAACAGAAACGAGGAACCGTTTTTGTAACTCTTCCTGCCAGATCCTCCAAGAACGATTGAAATGCAGAGGATTCCGTCCTTTCGACGAGCAATTTACACGAGTTGAGAAGTGCAAAAAAGTCATCCAATTTTCCGTGAAATTGTGATTGATCCATTAGATTTGTGCACACAATTGATCTTGTCAACAGACTTAAGCGGTCCAGATTTTTTAAACTTTTTTTTTTTTCTCCGTTGCCTGGATCAACTTTTTGTCCGCTATGCTCTTCGAATTCCACGTTAAAGGGGTTAAATAAAATCACTATCTTTGCTAGCGCTGATTGGGATGAGGGTTAAAGGAGGGGGGGGGGGGGGGTGGAGAGAAAGAGAGAGAGAGGGGGGAGTAAAAGGGGTTGGAATGAAGAGGGGGAGGGAGAGAGGCTGGTGAATGAAGACTGAACGGTCGTTAACATGCAGTCGTCTTCTTGGCGCCACGTATACGCTCGTAATTATGCAGAAACTGTTAAAGCAGGGGACGTTGCCCCCATCAACCAATCCTTTCATGCTCCCCCCCCCCTAAAAAAAAAAGCCTCCCTAAACATGCACACTATATAAAAAAAAAATTAAAAGTTTGATAACGTGGGGGGGGCTTTGTGTTTCTTTTTCACCTGCCACGTCATTTTTATCATAAATGCCCTGTTACAAATATGATTAATGACATGAGCAGTGGCCCTTCCGTGTCATATACTTTGCCGGTGCTATCGGACGCATGCGACTTGCAGACTAAGTCATCAGAATTTTACAAAAAACAAACCCAGAATTCATCAAATACAAAAGACTTCCACGGTAGTCAGAGAAAGGCAAATTCGTTACAGGGGAAACAAAGTTAAAGGTATGTAGGCTACACTGTGCTTGGAAAAAATAAACTTTTCAAACACTCATCTTTGCACAGTGCATGTCGCACAATGTCTTTAGCCCCGGAAAGAATCGAAAGTACAAGAAATGTTGCATGTTGGCGGGAGATACGAACTGACAAACCACATACAATTTCTTTGGACTAACAACAGTAACGGTATCTGGAGTCATCTGTGGGATAGTTGTGTAAACGTTTTGACTGTTCAGGGGCTCCGCTCACATTATGTAACTTCAGAAGGACAGACGACGCACTGCAGATTATCCCAGCCCGCTACACGTTGCATGACAGGAAAACAAATACAGAATCTGTTTTTGCCCAGAGTACCAGTAATTTGCTGAAATGTTGCGGTAAAGATAGATGAAAGGCCTACACTCATTCATATTGAAACACAAACAAGCTTAAAGAAAAAAGTCAACGGGATAAAATAACGTTTACCTGCTTAAACAGAAATTCTACATGTTTCAGTACTCATCAGCTAAAATCAAACACTACGGATCTTGGAACCCTGATGAAGATCTCTCCAACACGTCACCCCAGCTGATTGAAATGTGCAAACTAAAACTTAAATCCTGGTGGTTTTAGTTTTACAAAGTCAAAACCAAACAGTGTTACTCCTGGATCCGCCTCATCGTCCCTCCCACACTTCACCCTACTCCCCACTCCTCACCCGCTCACTCCTTCCCCTTCTCCATCTCCATCAGCTCTGACGGATTTTCTGAGAAGCACGAAAAGGAGGAGGAGGAGGAGGAGGAGGAGGAGGAGGTATGAGCCGGCGCCGAGTTGTCTCTCCCACACTTCACCCGACTCTCCACTCCTCACCCGCTCACTCCTTCCCCTTCTCCATCTCCATCAGCTCTGACGGATTTTCTGAGAAGCACGAAAAGGAGGAGGAGGAGGAGGAGGAGGAGGAGGAGGAGGAGGAGGAGGTATGAGCCGGCGCCGAGTTGTCCCTCCCACACTTCAACCGACTCTCCACTCCTCACCCGCTCACTCCTTCCCCTTCTCCATCTCCATCAGCTCTGACGGATTTTCTGAGAAGCACGAAAAGGAGGAGGAGGAGGAGGAGGAGGAGGAGGAGGAGGAGGAGGAGGAGGAGGAGGAGGAGGTATGAGCCGGCGCCGAGTTGTCTCTCCCACACTTCACCCGACTCTCCACTCCTCACCCGCTCACTCCTTCCCCTTCTCCATCTCCATCAGCTCTGACGGATTTTCTGAGAAGCACGAAAAGGAGGAGGAGGAGGAGGAGGAGGAGGAGGAGGAGGAGGTATGAGCCGGCGCCGAGTTGTCCCTCCCACACTTCAACCGACTCTCCACTCCTCACCCGCTCACTCCTTCCCCTTCTCCATCTCCATCAGCTCTGACGGATTTTCTGAGAAGCACGAAAAGGAGGAGGAGGAGGAGGAGGAGGAGGAGGAGGAGGAGGAGGAGGAGGAGGAGGAGGAGGAGGTATGAGCCGGCGCCGAGTTGTCTCTCCCACACTTCACCCGACTCTCCACTCCTCACCCGCTCACTCCTTCCCCTTCTCCATCTCCATCAGCTCTGACGGATTTTCTGAGAAGCACGAAAAGGAGGAGGAGGAGGAGAAGGAGAAGGAGGAGGAGGGGGAGGATGATGATGAGGAGGAGGTATGAGCCGGCGCCGAGTTGTCCCCCCCAAAGACTGAAGGGTGTGTCAGCACGATGCGTGGAGGACCTCACCAAGGCTCCCCACTTCACAGATGACGGGCTTGGAGAGCAAAACACACCTCTCCAATCAGACACACTTCTCACAGCCACTGGAATCATGAGAGAGTTTTTTTTAACCTGTTGATGACAAAAAAAGAGCAGCATGGAATGAAGCAGGAGGACGGGATGGGTGTTGTGGGGGTAGGGGGGGGGGGATGATCTGTCTCATTTCCACCCTCAGCCTTGCGATAAAGTGATGATTTCCCAAAATGATTTAGAACATTTGACATTATTGTAAAAACTGTTGAAGCTGTTTTCTCATAATCGTGCTTTTTGTTTTGCAAAAGTGCCTTCACAGTGAAACACACTCATCTCCTAAACTAAGGGTTCTTCTTCTTACTTTTTTTTTTTAATATTGTTTGCCAGAAATGATGTTTCCACACAATGGCAGAGAGACTTTCTACCACCGAAAGGTGCAAAACACGTCAGTGTTGATCCATACATTAACACTTTTCTGATTTTTAGATTTTTTTAGCAAAGATCTTGGGGGAAAAAATACTCAAAAACCAATCTTAATTTACGTGACACCTCTGTCCTAGAGCTGTCTGCCGTTTGTTTTCCTTCTAAAAGGAAAATTTTCAAGAAAGGTGCAGTCTGAAATAAAATAAGTATTAGTTCTACAGTATGTGGCGGCCCGGGATGGCACACGCAGGTTGTAGTGGGCCCAACTTCAAGTACAAATCGATAATTAAAATCTCTCTCTCTCTCTCTCTCTCTCTCTCTCTCTCTCTCTCTCTCTCTCTCTCTCTCTCTCTCTCTCTCTCTCTTTTTTTTTTCTGAGGAAAAGGTGAGCCCATAGATAGGCTTTAAATCAAAGACTCACTCAACCAAGAAGCCATGTTTTGCAAGATCGTTCAAAGGGAAGCAACACGTGTCACTTCAATCGAAGCAGACGTACGCACATTGTAGATTTACCTCCCTTGTAATAATCCTCGCGCAGACTCCACAACTCTTCTCATAACAACGACGTGACATGATAAGCGACAGCTCTTTTGACAGAAAAGCTTTTCTTCCTTGATTTGCTCCGACCATCCCTTGAGTTTTCTCTCCTCAGTATTGATTGGTTACGACCTTTGCCTCAGTTTTTATTCGTGCCTATTGATTGGTTGAGACCTTGTCGATGGATCTGTCTCACCCTTGTTGATTGGATGGATCCTGTCCCTCACTTTTTCTTTCTCGCCCAATGATTGATTGGGTCCTGAGTCTTGTCCAGTCATAACACTGCCCAGGGATGGATGCCTGTCGATTCAGGAGTGAAGGTGTTTTCATGAAAAACAAGGATGGGGTCAAGATAAGTCTGCGATAACTGGCATTTTATTTTATTACTTGATCTTGTTACAGGGGGTCGGCCGTCTTTGATTCCGAGTCTCAGGCATTTGCTTTGCTTCCGTCATGGTCTATCTAGTGTGTGTGTGTGTGTGTGTGTGTGTGTGTGTGTGTGTGTGTGTGTGTGTGTGTGTGTGTGTGTGTGTGTGTGTGTGTGTGTGTGACTGAGTGTGTGTGTGTGTTGTGTGTGTTTGTGTGTGTGTGTGTTAATGCACGTGTGTGTGCGCGCACGTAAGCGCGTTTGTCCCTCTGTCTGTCCGTCTGTGCAGCGAACTGAAATATGTGACCCTCCACCACGAAATGAGTCGCATGTCACCTCACGCGGTTCTGCGCTAGGCATAACATAAGTCCGGGGGGTGTCTATAGTAACAGTGTGAGGGTCACCATAGTCACAGGACTATAACTTGAAAAGTGTTCACTCTTTTCTAAAACGGTTTTCACCACTGGATAGAGAATAAACAACTCGTTAAGAAAATGTAAATATGAAAATCATGAAAAGGTGACATGCGACTCATCCCGTGGAGGGTCACATATTGGCAGAATGATCGAGTTTTTTTTTTTTTCTTTTTTTTTTTTCTTTTTTTTTTTTTCTTTTTTTTCTTTTTTTTTAATCTTTTTTCTTTTTCTCTTTTTTTCTTCTTCCCTTCTTTGAACCTCAGTTACAATATGACTCGCTACGAGTATGATACTGTGAGCGAAGCTGAACAGTTTAAACGTAAACAGAATGGGTTATAAATAATAATAATATCATTCTTTCGTTTAACATGGACAATCTTCGAAAATGTACAATATTTTCAATCAATTATAATTTAGCTATAATTCTCTCCGTCAACTGGCATTTGCACACTTTCTCTCTTTCTCTATCCTCTCTCCCCATCCTCTCTCTCCCTCCCCTCTCTCCCTCTCTCTATCTTTAATCGTCCTCTCTCTCTCTCTCCCCCTCTCCCCTTCTCTGTCTCTCTTACCCTCCCTGCCACTCTCTCTCTCTCTCTCTCTCTCTCTCTCTCTCTGATACTGTGAGCGATGCTGAACAGTTTAAACATAAAGCCTACCATTCTCTCTCTCTCTCTCTCTAATACTGTAAGCTATGCTGAACAGTTTAAACATAAACAGATAGGGTTATAAATAGCAATAATATCATTCTTTCGTTTAACATGGACAATCTTCGAAAATCTCTCTTTCTCGCTCACTCTCTCCCACCCCTCCCTCCGCTCTTTCTCTACCTCTCTCTCTCTCGCACCCTCCCCTTGCCCCCTCTCTCTCTCTCTCTCTCTTCCTCTCTCAATCTCTCTCTCTCTCTCCCTCTCTCTCTCTCTCTCCCTCTCTCTCTCTCCCTCCCTCACTTTCCCTCCCTCACTCTCTCTCTCTCTATTACCATGGTTGTGTTTAAATGAATTAATAATAATGATATATTTTGCTGTTCGTCATAATTGTTTTCATCATTGGTTCACCTTAGTTAATACATTGACATTTGCAACGAGTCATTTACAATAGCATGATAGTACTGGGTTTCTCAGTCAAAAAGCCGAATGGAGAGCTCTCTTTCAAATATACAATTTGGGTCAAAGCCTTCTCCGTATTTGTATATACTTATTGACATTTTTGCAACAAGCAGAATAAAGTTAATATTTCTTATAGTTTGGTCCTGTTGCTTGTTCGGTTGGAAACCAAATAAAACGTCAGTTTCTTTTAATTTTATCTGTGAACCTGTTTTTATATAAATTTGCTTTTCTACGTTCTTCCAAAAAAGTGATATTCTTGGGCATTTAAAGAAAAAATGTTCAATGAAATCAATATCTCCACACAGACTACAGCGATTGTTTTCACGTTTTTTCATTTTGTGTAGTAAGATATTAGTGGGGTAGATGCAATATCTTCCAGTGAAGTAGCCTTAGTCGCTCTTCCTTGGTGCAGTTGTTTGCTATCATCCAATTATTTCTTTCTATTTTATAGTTATATTTATTCATCCAAAAATGTATTGAGCAAGGAGTATTTGCTTTTTGTTTGGTAAGTAGTGATCTAAATTTTTTGGGAGTCCAGTTTTTAAGAGATTGAGGTTCTAGAGAGACAGTCGCTTCTTGAGTTTGGTTATTGTCAGCTCGCAATGATTGCGCAATGAGCGCGGTTCGCATTGCATTATAATCAAACAGCAGAGCAGGGTAGTCCCCGATTTTTTCTGCAATACGTGCAAGTGGTAATAATCCCTCGTCTGTCCATATATCTTGGACGTAATTTATGTATGCATTTGTCCATCTCTTGAAGAACAGAGGTCTGTTTCTGTACATTATCTCTTTGCTATTCCAGAGACAGGTATATTTGAATTCAGTATTGGACAGGTATATATTTCTGAATTCAAGCCATTTAATTAGACATGATTTCCAGAATTTAGATTTGACTTTTTCGAGTCCTAAAAATGTTTTTGGATTGGCAGTAGCATTGAGGCAGCAAAGGTTTGTTCCAACTTCATTAAAGATGTAGGTTGGTATTAATTTCCATTTGGCAGATGTGTCTATTTTTAACTGAGTTATCCATGTCATCATAAAGGAGGCTTGCATATCTATTATGTTTATCATATTACAACCTCCATTCTCCCCTACGTTGCACATTACACATCTTTTTACCTTTTCAAAGGCTCGCGTATTTGTGTACTTCTTTTTCCATAAAAATCGAAATAAGATTGTATTTACTTTCTGTAGGATAGTGGCTGGAGCACTTAAAGCTTGCATTGGGTATACTAGTGCAGCAGCGTAGCAAAAGAATTGTGCATTTTGTTATACAAGCACCAAATTTGGCACAAATGTACATTGATATGTTGCGAACATTTTCAGATATTGGGCCACTTAAAATTCTCTCTATATGTCCGCCATATTGGATTTCAAAATGGCCGCCACTTGAAATCTACGTTTGCTATTATCTCTGGACATAATGTAGCTATTGACTTGATTCTGGTATCCAAATGTATGTTTTGGGGGGCAAGGAATCCAATGGTACCAATTGCCACTTGGTATTTTCAAGTATTTGCCGCCATATTGGATTTCAAAATGGCTGCTTTACTTTACATGGCTGCTTTATGATCTACATTTGACATTGACTGCAGCAGCACTGTACATCCTGCAACACTGTGCCTACAAGCACTACTGTCTGGGAGAAACCAGGGATGCAGAGGACCTTCCCGAGTTTGAAGACTGGTGTTGCCAGAGAGGAGAAGACATCTCCTAGTTTCACTACTGGGCAACCGTGCTGGAACTAGAACTGTTGGTTCAAGTGTATGTGCGTTCTCTCAGGCAGGGATCGTTAATGATGTACCTCGATGCTCTGACAGAGCACTGGATCACACCCACTATGCTAGGTGGATACCAGTGCACCTGAAGGACATGGCCGCACTCACCACCAAACACCCAGATGTATCCAGGAAATTCAGGGAAAGCCATTTCACCGTTCAGAAAACACAGAGAGTGTTCTCTTCAATCCCGATTGACCAGGCACATGAGCAGAATAATGGCTGCATCAAAGGAGACGGTGGAGCAGTTGGGCTCACTGACAACCCTAGTGCCCCACGTCGCTGGATAGTTGCGGGACCAGAAGTTAATTGCCAGGGTGATCGAAGAATTCCAGGATGGGAACCAACACTGGAGACGGCAAACACCAGACACACGTCATCATGATCAGACGCCAAGTGTACAGGCCTCATTTGTGAAAGATGTTTGCTCTCTCGTTGGTGTCATAGAGGAGATGGGCGACCCATTCGAGGAGGAGAGTCAGGATGTAGTCAAACTGGACACAAAGGAGATCGCAGGTCCTGCTGCCGTGGAGACCGTGATGAATGCCAAGACGATTGGCCAAGAGCAGTTCGAGGCTTTCACCAGAGAGTGTCTGTTGGACAGAACAAAGGCAGTGGACGACCCCATTTCTCGTAACAAGCTGAACGTGTTCAGCATTTCCACTCCAAGAAGCCAGAGCAAAGGTCAGTAACAGCTCGCCTCCGTCAGGAATGACCGTGAACTCTTCGCACGCATGTACATTGGCTGCCAGACGAGGGATGGAAACCTTGAGGAGTTCTTTCGTCACGAGAATCAGGCATGTCCTCCTGCATTGTCTGACGGTGGAAGCCTCTGCACTGGTACCAAGAGTGATCTTCTCACATGCTTGGAAGAAATCTCCGACGCAAAGACAGAGACTCCTGTCACAACCTGTTTTGTGCTTGATGGAGTAGCCATCGTCCAGATGCTGAAGCCGGCTGCATCAAAGACCTATGAAGAGTATGCACAACAGATCGTCATCCCATATATGTCCACGAAGCCGCAAACAGTGTCACGCCTGGCTCTGGTTTGGAATACTTACCTTGCTGATTCACTGAAAGGTAGTACACGTGCAAAGCGGGGACAAGGCGTGCGGACACGCGTGGTGGCTGCTGCAGCCATACCAGGAAACTGGCAGAACTTCCTACGAGTGGACAGCAACAAGACCGAGCTGTTCAGGTTCCTCTCAGCAGCTCTCATTCAATGGTTCGACCAGGAGGACAAGCAACTCATCATTACTGATGGAGAGGCAGTGCTCAGCAAGCCACTACTGCCAGATCTGACCTCACTCGCCCCATGTAACCATGAAGAAGCTGACAGTCTGATGTTGCTGCATGCATCTCACGCAGCCCAGCATGCAATACTCATCCGGACTATAGACACCGGTGATGTGGTGCTGGCAGTGTCCCTGGTACAGGAGTTGCAACCAGAAGACAAACTGTGGCTGGTATTCGGAACAGGCCAGCGTTTCCGATACCTAGCAGCACACGAAATAGCAGCTGGACTGGGACAAGAGAAGGCTCGTGCACTGCCAATGTTCCACGCTCTAACTGGATGCGACACTGTCTAGTTTTGCTAGACGTGGTAAGAAGACTGCGTGTGCAGTCTGGACGGTACTGCCAGAACTCACTGAGGCGCTGCTGCTGCTGTCCTCTGCACCGTGTGACATACCAGACGATGCAATGCGCATGATTGAGAAGTTCGTGATCCTGTTGTATGATCGAACCAGCAAATGCACAGACATTGACAAGGCCAGGAGGAAAATCTTCGCAAGGAAGAACAATGTGCAGCTCATCCCTTCAACGAAGGCAGCTCTGGAGGAACATGTCAAGAGGGCAGAGTATCAAGGTGGACATGTGTGGGGTCAGATACTGCTGCCAGCACCAGAGCTCCCTCCACCAACCAAGTGGGGTTGGTCAAGGACTGGAGAAGGACAGTACACACCTTACTGGACCAGGCTACCTGAAGCAGCTCACAGCTGCATTTAGCTGGTTTCTTGCAAGTGCAAGAAAGGGTGCGTGAGGCGCTGCAAGTGCAAAAAAGCTGCCCTTCAGTGCACAGCCCTCTGTGTGTGTGAAGGGGACTGCACATGACGATGAGTCAGCAACATACATGTACTTGTGGCAATGCTGAACTTGTTAACATCACACTGTTTATGTACACGTATCTTCAGTACCGGTACATACCTAGCCTCAGATACTAGACCATGTAGCATGTCAGTATTATACCTAAGACATTTACAGAACTAAGACATTCTTTTCAAAGTATTGTGTTGAATCCAATATTTGCCTAGCTAATTTCCAAATACAATTATATAACAGACTGTGATAGATAATATTAAGTTGAAATTGGTACCATTGGATTCCTTGCCCCCAAAAACATACATTTAGACACCAGAACCAAGTCAATAGCTGCATTATGTCCAGAGATAATAGCAAATGTAGATTTCAAGTGGCGGCCATTTTGAAATCCAATATGGCGGACATATAAAGAGAATTTCAAGTGGCCCAATATCTGAAAATGTTCACAACATATTAATGTACATCTGTGCAAAATTTGGTGCTTGTATAACAAAATGCACAATTATTTTGAACATGTGGGCTAAGCCGCCCCACTATACAAATTGTGAAATCAAGAAACTTTTTACAATACATAATTTGCCTGTGATACTAAGGTTTCTTTTAGACCATATGCTTATTATTCTTTCTATTTTTTCGATTCTTACCGACCAATTCTCATTTATGTCTGATGCAGTGACATCATTTTTAAAGATTATACCTAAAATCTTTAGTTGTTTTTTCCATTTTAAGTCACAGAGATGTTCTCTGCTGTCCTTTTGAGATCCTAGCCACATTGCTTCCGTTTTGTTTTTATTAATTTTTAGTTGTGATATTTTCGTAAAATCAGTGACAAGCTTCATTGCATTTTCCAGATCTTGTTTTCCTTGTAATAGCATGCTAATGTCGTCAGCGTACATTGCTAATTTTATCATATCAATTGAGTTGTTAGTCTCTATCTGGGAGCGAGGTAATCGAAGTCCGTGTATGCTTGGATCGTTTCTAATCTTTATTGCAAGAATTTCCAGTCCGAGAATGAAGGCCATTGGCGAAAACGGGCAGCCTTGGCGAATTCCTGTCTCAATCGGGAATGGTTCGGAAATCCAGCCAAGGTAGTTAATACTACTTTCGGTCTCATTTGTGAGAACTTTAACCCAATGCGTAAAATTCTCGCCAAATCCGAATTTTCTGAAGGCCCATAGCATGAATTCCTTGGAGATAGAGTCAAATGCACGTGTATAATCTAGGGCCAATAAAATACCGGGTTTATTTTCATTATTCATATGTTCAATTACGTCATCTATTAATCGGATAATATTACTAGCTTTTCTACCCTTAATGAATCCCACTTGATCCTCTGAGATCAAATCACTTATAACATTCGACATCCTGAGCGCAAGGCATTTTGCTAATAATTTATAGTCTGTATTTGTAAGGGAGATGGGTCTCCAGTTACACAAGTTATCTCTTGTGAGGTCTTTTCCTTTATGGATTAAGGTTATAATAGCTCTTTTTTGTGAGGGAGACATTTCTCCTACATGAAAGGATCTTTGAATCGAGCCTACTATTAGCTCTCTTATTCTCGACCAAAAGAATTTAATAAAACTTGTAGTCACTCCGTCACATCCCGGTGAAGAACCATTTTTCATTCTTTTTAACGCTTTAAGAAGTTCTTGTTCAGTTACTGGGTTTTCTAACGCTTCAGTTTGTTCTCGTGTCAGTTGTGGGATATCAGCTTCTCCTAAAAAAGTATTAGCCTGTGCCTCTGAGAAATCATCGGTTTTCTTAAAAACGTTTTTGTAGAATTTAACTTGTTCTTGTAGGATATCGCTTTGGGCGGTGACTGTGTTACCTTCTGCAGTTTGCAGTTTATCCATGATCTTCATGTTGGCTCGCATTTTTTCAAGCCCAAGAAAATATCTTGTGTTCTTTTCTCCTTCAGCAATATATTTTTCCTTTGATCGCTTTTGGGCGCTTTTTGCCTCATTTAATTCGTGGAGTTCTAGATTTTGGTTAACCTGGCCTCTGTGAGTCATAAGGTGTACATCATAAGGGTTGGAAGCCAGTTTTTTGTCCGTTTCATTAAGCTCTTTCGTAAGCAGGGAGCGTTCGGAAATTAATTTTCTTTTCTTTTCTTTACCATAAGCAATACAAAATTCTCTGATTTTAATTTTACATAGGTCCCATCTTATTTGCGGATCCATATTATCGGTTTCGATAACATAGTTCTCAATTAAACTGTTCATTTTTATAACAAAATCAGGGTCATTAAGATGATTGTCGTTGAATTTCCAAAAGGAGGGTCCTCTTTCTACTGGGGAGATGCAGTACTTCAGAATGATCGAGTTATTTTGCTTGATACAGCGGTGACACAGGCTTGGGGCATGACTACCGTCTCTATGTCATTACATGCAGTTGACCTGTGTCCGTCCTGGATTCAAACCTGCGACCCGACGATCGCTAGTCCAATGATTATAAAAGAGAGCTACTGACCAACCGTTGACTGAGGTCTCTTGGCTTGAACTTAAAACGATCAACCTCGAAGCAGTGAATGAATTAGACATATATGATTAATTATTAATATATTATTTATTAATATATTAATTAGAAGATATATCTTCTCTCCCATGGTTATTATTTGAAACGACATTAAAACTGATTTTTCGCGGCGTTTGCGATGAAGTGTTCCTGTTTTATTCCAGAAGCTCCCGCAACATTCCTGATACGCATAAAAAAACGAAAAAAACCCATACCGTTTGGACAGCTGCATAGTGGGTTTTCTTAGAAAATTCATTATTAGCACATTGGCCAAGGTCTTTACGGCTTTCACTGATGATTTCATGCCTTGGTATTGAAGACTTTTTCTATCCAGTACAGTCCGAATGAGCAGAGATATTTTCGTGTACCTCAGTTCACAGTAAAACAAAAATCTGTTGAAAGACCTTTTTTTTTTTAATATGTGGAGGATTTGAGTGTGTGAGCATAACGAAGGTTTACCATCTATTCCTTTCACCCTCTGAACATTTAAACAAACCTAGTCCAGCGAACTTTTCTGACCATTCATTTTTGTTTAAACATCACAATCTTAGAAGTGGTCATCTGGTACATGAGTGCATTGTGTGGCATGTCCATACACGAATGACACGTTCACAGCATTCATGGATACCACAGAGTGCTGCGTTACTTTTTTTTAATTAATTTTTCCAAGCACATCATTGTGCATGGGGCTTTTAATCCATAAACATGAATCCCTCAATACATACAATTTTCCATTCATACATGATCATTTACAGTTGGCAAAAATATGACATGATTTGTAATCAATCGTTTGGATAATAGAATGTCTTAAGTTGGTGGGTTTGTTGTTTAACATATAAACATGTTTTTGGTGTACATGGCTAACAGACAAGACAGAACAAAAACACAATATTAGCTATAGGACAGACGGACAGACATAACATCACGTTCACACACAAGTAAACACAGATACATAACATACATTAGGATAGGAATTGTACGGGGTTGCATTACTCAGCTGCGAAAGTGTAGTATAGACCATACCCTCACCTATACTCGCATACCTTGACTCCCCCTTCCCTTCTGAATCCCCTGTCGACTCTGAGACAACCACTTGAGGTTGACTAGGTGTTCAATACACAACGATTATTTGTCTGCCATGCAAGATGTAATACATACGTTCACCGGCAGAACTCAAAACCGGCACGGTTGGCTTAGTGGTAAGGCGTCCGCCCCGTGATCGGGAGGTCGTGGGTTCGAACCCCGGCCGGGTCATACCTAAGACTTTAAAATTGGCAATCTAGTGGCTGCTCCGCCTGGCGTCTGGCATTATGGGGTTAGTGCTAGGACTGGTTGGTCCGGTGTCAGAATAATGTGACTGGGTGAAACATGAAGCCTGTGCTGCGCACTTCTGTTTTGTGTGTGGCGCACGTTAAATGTCAAAGCAGCACCGCCCTGATATGGCCCTTCGTGGTCGGCTGGGCGTTAAGCAAACAAACAAACAGAACTCAAAGTCGGCATTGTTCGCTTGCGTCAAGAAAGCACACGTAAGGCCTGGCGCTCACCTATGTAACTTCAGCAGGACAGACGTCGCACTGCAGATTATCCCATCCCGCTACACGTTGCGTGAAAGAAAAACAGGCCAAGTACTCGTCATAATCCCTATCGCAGCATCAATAATATGCAGTGCGTCGTCTGTGCCGCTGAAAGTGCGCAGGTATATTCTGCCCTTAATTTCAGCAGAACAGACGACGCACTGCAGATTATCCGAGCCCGCTGCACGTTGTGTGAAAAGAAAACAGGACAAGCACTCGTCATAATCCCCATCGCAGCATCAATAATATGCAGTGCGTCGTCTGTGCAGTTGCGCGGGTATATCATTCAGCTTGCGACAGTCACCAGACTGACCAATAACTTTGAAATGTCCGATAACTAATCTTGGATCACTGAACGGACCATTATGCTCTGTGTCAACAAAAATTGTGACATTTTAAGACGTGTTGATGGTATGTTCCAGCTACGACTATTCACGCACAATTGATGATACACAATTTATATTATCTTGAAATCGAAGAAACGACATCTCACTGTGTCTTTTTAATGTTCATTGATTTTTATTTTTATTCGTGTGTGGGTTTTTTTCAGTCCAATTAATTAAGGGTCGCCAGATCGACGCAGGTTTACTAGTGAGTATTTATAGTGCTAGCTATCTGTGATGAAAAACTTACTATTCTTGTGTGTGAGGGGATTGGTATGAGGGGGGGGGAGAAGTGGGATCGGGATCGGGCGGGGTATATCTGTCCATGTGTATGTGTGTGTGTGTGTGTGTGTGTGTGTTTTTGAAGGGCTTATAATAACCAAATAAATCATGAAAGTCTTGCTTCCTCTGTTTAATACATTTTCTTATTCATTCAACAAAACTTAGACAATAATATCTTATTTTCGTCGATGACAAAACGGGGAGATTGTCATACGAGCGTCACAAAGCAAAAACCAACAGCGGTTGTAATAAACTTCCTGGAACGCTCTCTACTTTCAGTGTGGAGAAAAGCGGAAGCATGCGGCGTAGACTAACACATAAAACTAGTTTGTGTCAACTTTAAACTTGACAGAGACGAGTCAGGCTGGTGTACTCAACCCCGATAACTCGACAAGACGGCTGCACCCGCTCTCGTCACATGATCGATTGTCTTTAGTTCAAGTGCACTTGAAGGGTTTAAAAGGAGAGGGAGAAACACGATATTTATTTTGTGTGGTGGTTTTTGTTACGTGACGTGTTTGTTTGGAATGTTTAATTCAATGTTTGTGTTTATCGTACGATCTGTTTGTCTGTCTGTCTCTCTCTTTATCTCTCGCTCTCCCTCAGCAGAATTAGAAATGTACGTTCATCATACTTAAGTAAATATAGTTTATTCAAAAAACTGAATACGCTTTCACATGCGCACGTCTCAATCACTACCCGCGTGAAGTGTACGTTTCCAAGATGTCCTACGCTGTTTTTTGAAAGGGGAAGTAACCCGCCCAAAACACGCAGTAAAAGGCAAACACGTTATCTAGGTATCACCATGCAATAAGAAAGATAGCATCTCCACTCTTTTTACATTTAGTCAAGTTTGACTAAATGTTTTAACATAGAGGGGGGAATCGAGACGAGGGTCGTGGTGTATGTGTGTGTGTGTGTCTGTCTGTCTGTCTGTGTGTGTGTGTGTAGAGCGATTCAGACTAAACTACTGGACCGATCTTTATGAAATTTGACATGAGAGTTCCTGGGTATGATATCCTCAGATTTTTTTTCATTTTTTTGATAAATGTCTTTGATGACGTCATATCCGGCTTTTCGTGAAAGTTGAGGCGGCACTGTCACGCTCTCATTTTTCAACCAAATTGGTTGAAAGTTTGGTCAAGTAATCTCCGACGAAGCCCGGACTTCGGTATTGCATTTCAGCTTGGTGGCTTAAAAATTAATTAATGACTTTGGTCATTAAAAATCTGAAAATTGTAAAAAAATTATTTTTTTATAAAACGATCCAAATTTACGTTCATCTTATTCTCCATCATTTTCTGATTCCAAAAACATATAAATATGTTATATTTGGATTAAAAACAAGCTCTGAAAATTAAAAATATAAAAATTATGATCAAAATTAAATTTTCGAAATCAATTTAAAAACACTTTCATCTTATTCCTTGTCGGTTCCTGATTCCAAAAACATATCGATATGATATGTTTGGATTGAAAACACGCTCAGAAAGTTAAAACGAAGAGAGGTACAGAAAAGCGTGCTATTCTGCCTTGTCAATTTCACTGCCTTTGCCATGAGCGGTGGACTGACGATGCTACGAGTATACGGTCTTGCTGCGTTGCATTGCGTTCAGTTTCATTCTGTGAGTTCGACAGCTACTTGACTAAATGTTGTATTTTCGCCTTACGCGACTTGTTACATTTAGTCAAGTTTGACTAAATGTTTTAACGTAGAGGGGGGAATCGAGACGAGGGTGGTGGTTTATGTGTGTGTACGTGTGTGTGTGTGTGTGTGTGTGTGTGTGTGTGTGTGTGTGTGTGTGTGTGTGTGTGTGTGTGTGTGTGTGTCTGTCTGTCTGTCTGTGTGTGTGTGTGTAGAGCGATTCAGACTAAACTACTGGACCGATCTTTATGAAATTTGACATGAGAGTTCCTGGGAATGATATCCCCGTTTCACTTTTTCGATAAATACCTTTGATAACGTCATATCCGGCTTTTTGTAAAAGTTGAGACGGCACTGTCACACCCTCATTTTTCCATCAAATTGATTGAAATTTTGACAAAGCAATCTTCGACGAAGGCCGGACTTTGGTATTGCATTTCAGCTTGGTGGCTTAAAGACTAATGAATGAGTTTGGTCATTAAAAATCGAAAACTTGTAATTAAAATTATTTTTTTATTAAACGATCCAAAAAATATGTCGTCTTCGTCATTTTCTGATTCCAAAAACATATACATATGTTATATTTGGATTACAAACAAGCTCTGAAAATTAAAAATATGAAAATTATGATTAAAATTAATTTTCCGAAATCGATTTAAAAACAATTTCATCTTATTCCTTGTCGGTCCCTGATTCCAAAAACATATATATATATATGATATGTTTGGATTAAAAACAAACTCAGTAAGCTAAAAAGAATAGACATACAGAAAAGCGTGTTATCCTGCTCAGCGCGACAACTACCGTACTATTCTGCATGGCTTGTCGAAATCACTGACTTTGCCACGAGCTGTGTACTGACGAAACTACGAGTATGTGGTCTTTGTGAAAAAAACAGTGCTTTCAGTTTCATTCTGTGAATGCGATAGCTTGACTAAATGTTGTTATTTCGCCTTACGCGACTTGTTTCATTGTTAACATGTCATCTGACGATACATTTATTTTTTAAACTTACTGCTCCTGCATGAGCGCATTATGAAATAGACTACTGCTGTGATAAGTGGGCTTCGCGTGTTTGAAATGCTTTCATTACATCTTCCTTCCCATCTAAGCAACCATGTACACCGCCTCAGACCTGATGATAATAAAGAATGTTCCTGTCACACAGGCACTGTACAGTGTAACTCCTCTGGGCTAGCCTTCCTTTAAATCTTTGCCACAGTCCTCTTAAGGGCTAGCCTAACTTCAAATCTTTGCCACAGTCCTCTTAAGGGCTAGCCTACCTTCAAATATTTGCCACAGTCCTCTTAAGGGCTAGCCTACCTTCAAATCTTTGCCACAGTCCTCTTAAGGGCTAGCCTACCTTCAAATCTTTGCCACAGTCCTCTTAAGGGCTAGCCTACCTTCAAATATTTGCCACAGTCCTCTTAAGGGCTAGCCTACCTTCAAATCTTTGCCACATTCCTCTTAAGGGCTAGCCTGTCTTCAAATCTTTGCCATAGTCCTCTTAAGGACTAGCCTACCTTCAAATCTTTGCCATAGTCCTCTTAAGGGCTAGCCTGCCTTCAAATCTTTCCCACAGACCTCTTAAGGGCTAGCCTACCTTCAAATCTTTGCCACAGTCCTCTTACGGGCTAGCCTACCTTTAAATCTTTGCCACAGTCCTCTGAAGGGCTAGCCTGCCTTTAAATCTTTGCCACAGTCCTCTTAAGGGCTAGCCTACCTTTAAATCTTTGCCACAGTCCTCTTAAAGGCTAGCCTGCTTTCAAATCTTTGCCACAGTCCTCTTAAGGGCTAACCTGCCTTCAAGTCTTTGCCACAGTCCTCTTAAGAGCTAGCCTGCCTTCAAGTCTTTGTCACAGTCCTCTTAAGGGCTAGCCTACCTTTAAATCTTTGTCACAGTCCTCTTAAGGGCTAGCCTACCTTCAAATCTTTGCCACAGTCCTCTTAAAGGCTAGCCTACCTTCAAATATTTGCCACATTCCTCTTAAGGGCTAGCCTGCCTTCAAATCTTTGCCACAGTCCTCTTAAGGGCTAGCGTACCTTCAAATCTTTGCCACAGTCCTTTTAAGGGCTACCCTGCCT
>NC_090254.1:20598514-20611154 GCF_037325665.1 Littorina saxatilis
TAACTTTTTTA
The DNA here is from genome assembly GCF_037325665.1 of Littorina saxatilis. Taxonomy (NCBI): domain Eukaryota; kingdom Metazoa; phylum Mollusca; class Gastropoda; order Littorinimorpha; family Littorinidae; genus Littorina; species Littorina saxatilis. The sequence goes on from NC_090254.1 coordinate 20,598,526, forward strand.
TTTTATTTTACCTATCTGTGTATATTTACTTGTTAGTTCCGTCTGTGCTTCCTTCGTGTTCTAATGGTCGGATTCTGTTGCTTTGTTGCCGTGCTGTGTTACAATTAGACAATCTGCAAGTGATATTTTCAGTATTTTAATGTCTTACTTTTGGTTATCTGCCCCTTTTGTAAAGTGCTGCTTATCTTGTAAGTGATTTGGTGCTGTACAAAGTGACATGCATTTTTTGTTTTGTTATCTCCTTGTGCTTTGTATGTGTGTGTGTGTGTGTGTGTGTGTGTGTGTGTGTGTGTGTGTGCGGGGGGTGGGGTGGGGGTGGGTTGGTGGGTGCGTGCGTGAGTGTGTGCGTGCGTGCGAGCGAGCGTGCCGCGTGAGTGCGTGCGTATGTGTGTGCGTGCGTGCGTGCGTGTGTGTGTGTGTGTGTGTGTGTGTGTGTGTGTGTGTGTGTGAGACAGAGAGGCAGATGAAGAGACAGATGAAGAGACAGAAAAAGACAAAGACAGTATGAGAGACTTTTTTTTTGTAATTCTCAAAATAAGGGAATCGTGGAGAATATCTAAGGAGGGAGGGAGGGGGGGGGGGGGTGAATTATGCCTCAAAGGGATTTGTTTTACCGAACTCTCGTCGGCATCCTCTTCTTCTTCTTCTTCTTCTTCTTCTTCTTCTTCTTCTTCTTCTTCTTCTTCTTGTACAATTTGCGTATGCGTTATCGAGTAGAGTGTCTATCCATTAACCTCCAAGCATTACCATAAGACCGTGAACTAGTATCGGTTTCCTATTGGGAATGTCAATTGTTATTTTTTCCGAGACCTAGTACGTAAGCAAAAACCACATCCTTTCCCGAAACGAATCCGAAGTCACGCGTATAGAGAACGCCACGATTAACTTCCTTGTCGAGTTAAAAAAAAATAAAGTACTTGTACGCCCAGGGGCTCTTCTGCACAACGTAAACATTTCTTCCTTTGCAGGGCGATGAATGTCTGGCCCACATATCCAGCTGTGCATGAAAAAGAAAGAAGTTTTGCGGTGCTCCTTGACATTTGTATTGGTGCGCAATGCATGTGACAGCTTTTATTTTATATGCAAAGATACATTCCTTCGTGGGTAAAATATATTTTGTTCGTTGTATTCTTCATTCTGTGTAAATAGTTTTTGCATCAATCTGAAAATGTGAATTGGTTTTGAAGAACAGTTTGAATTATTCCGGCTGTAAAAAAAAAGAATGTACACTATCAGTTTGTGTCTTTTATCGATCATTAATTTAAGTTTCTTGTTTGTTAACTTGATGATCATCATGCATTGTAGTATTGAATACTACATGGCGTGCTGTGTCTACAGAGAATACTACATGGCTTGCTGTGTCTATAAAGAATACTACAGGGTGACACGAAAAAAACAGATCCCACCAAAAGTTTAATATTTTCTGAAATAATCAGCCGATTCTTTTATTTTTTCAGGTGAGCCAAGCTGAAATGATGTTCTAACAGCCCACCAAGTTTGAGCTTCAAGATGTCATGGACAACGGAGCATAAGACATTTATAGTCGAGGCCTATTTTCGCCGGCGAACAGATTTGCTCGGACTGCGCACAACAGACTCTCTGACTGAATCAATATTCCTCGGTGTCCTTGCTGATTTAGGTCGACCAGAGTGGGATCCCCTGTTAGGGTTTTTACTATTGAGGTTATTGACAGTCCCATGGTCTCTGAACTTATCCCTCCATCCATAGATAACTGATTTAACAGGAAAGTCTCTACGTCCAAACTGTCTTTTGAATTCCAGTTGAGCAGCGTGGATAGAATTCGACCGAAAATAGGCCTCGACTATAAATGTCTTATGCTCCGTTGTCCATGACATCTTGAAGCTCAAACTTGGTGGGCTGTTAGAACATCATTTCAGCTTGGCTCACCTGAAAAAATAAAAGAATCGGCTGATTATTTCAGAAAATATTAAACTTTTGGTGGGATCTGTTTTTTTCGTGTCACCCTGTACATGGCTTGCTGTGTCGTACCAGATTTAACACGAGTTGTTTTTACATTTAGTCAAGTTTTGACTAAATGTTTTAACGTAGAGGGGGGAATCGAGACGAGGGTCGTGGTGTATGTGCGTGTGTCTGTGTGTCTGTGTGTGTGTGTGTGTAGAGCGATTCAGACTAAACTACTGGACCGATCTTTATGAAATTTGACATGAGAGTTCCTGGGTATGAAATCCCCGAACAGTTTTTTCATTTTTTTGATAAATGTCTTCGATGACGTCATAACCGGCTTTTCGTGAAAGTTGAGGCGGTACTGTCACGCCCTCATTTTTCAACCAAATTAATGTCGCCAATGTTTTTACAGAGTGACGTTAAATAAACGATTTTATCATTATCATCTGGCTGTATGTTCTGGCATTTGAGAAGCCATAACAGATAATATAAGGCTTAGAAATAAGCTCTAAAATTCTCAATCCCGTTTGACAGGACTTCGCCTTCAAAGGTGATTGTGGTGAACCGCCGCGCTGTCTGTCTCTGTCTCGCGATTCACCCTGGCGAAACCGGGTATTCCTCTAGTAATAAATAAACACGTAATGAATGTGCTTGCTTCAGAGCTTTGTAATAAACGCATTGTTTGCCTGTAATGCAAATGTCCTTTTGATACGTTTGTCAGCTTTTTGACAGACTGACAAGCAGCATCATTTAGTTCTTTTCATGCAAAGTAGCCTTTCTTTAGCAAAACAAACAACTTAAACAAGTCAGATGAAACATAGGGTTAAATACACACCGTCCTTTCCATGTACAAGTTCATGTAAACTCTCATACATCTGACCACCTCATTGCTTTTGTTATTTTGCTTCGTCCATCTTGGAAGCAACAATTATTACTCCAAGATAGGTCACTGCATCCGTTATCATCGAGTTTTGTCTGTTGTGTCTCTTCAATGGCCAATATGTTGACGTTCTTGTGAATAATTTTGTTTTGTCCTGAATTCAATGTTCTAATAGATGTATCCTTCCTTGTGTTTTGATTCTTATTTTGACCGGCACGGTTGGCCTAGTGGTAAGGCGTCCGCCCCGTGATCGGGAGGTCGTGGGTTCGAACCCCCGGCCGGGTCATACCTAAGACTTTAAAATTGGCAATCTAGAAAAAATCTGTCTTTTTGGGTTATCTCCAATCTGTCCAGGATTTTACACAGAATGAGAGCCTTTTTGCGTTTGAGCAGTGACCAAAAATCAACAATTCAGATGTGTTTTTTTGTACAGTGCGCAAGTTTTTCTGAATTGATTTCATTTCCCATGTTTACATTGGTGTCAGTTGATATATTAATTCAACAGGAAACAGACCGACTTTGTTTGTTTGTTTGTTTGTTTGTTTGCTTAACGCCCAGCCGACCTCGTGGCAAGGGCCATATCAGGGCGGTGCTACTTTGACATATAACGTGCGCCACACACAAGACAGAAGTCGCAGCACAGGCTTCATGTCTCACCCAGTCACATTATTCTGACACCGGACAACCAGCCCTAGCACTAACCCCATAATGCCAGACGCCAGGCGGAGCAGCCACTAGATTGCCAATTTTAAAGTCTTAGGTATGACCCGGCCGGGGTTCAAACCCACGACCTCCCGATCACGGGGCGGACGCCTTACCACTAGGCCAACCGTTCCGGTAGACCGACTGTTGATTTTAAGCATCTGTTTAAGTAAGGCGACGGTGGACATAATTGCTTTCACGAGAAAGAGTGTACCTATACCATCAGATTGGCCAACTTCCTTTGGTTATCAATGCGACGGGCAAAGTGGCGCAGTGGTAAGACGTCGGCCTCCTAATCGTGAGTTCGAATCCCGGTCGCTGCCGCCTGGTGGGTTAAGTGTGGAGATTTGTCCGATCTCCCAGGTCAACTTATGTGCAGACCTGCCAGTGCCGTATCCCCCTTCGTGTGTACACGAAAGCACAAGACCAAGTGCGCACGGAAAAGATCCTGTCATCCATGTCAGAGTTCGGTGGGTTGTAGAAACACGAAAATACCCAGCATGCCTACCCAACAAAAGCGGAGGGAAGCTGACTATGCTCTCAGAGTATAGTGTGGGGAACCCAAATGGGCAAACGAGCTCACACGTCACCAGAATTTCTGGAACGCTGAAGAAGAAGAAGAAGGTTATCAATGAGTGAGACGTCAAATATATAGTGCAAATCTAATAAGTTAAAACATGTGTTCCATGGCCTAACAAAAACCACTTTATATTAAAAGTTATGATTCACTCATTCTCTAGAAATCCCAGCGACATGTTTTAAGATACGTTCTAATGTAGGCAATCTGAACGTGGGCTTGCGTAATCTGATGGAGTGCACGCAGGTAGAGATTTCTCCAGCCTCACATAGATAGATTAAAGGGTTACGTGTGTGCACACTTACAAATACGTACAAGACTACTTTATGGACAGCCTTCACTTCCACGTTCGATGAATCATTATATATATTGAGACACATGAAGGACAGTGCCGTTCATCTAATTCCAAAGAACGTTCTGGCCATCTTTGCTGTGACTTAGAGCTCAGAATTGATGGTTACTATGACCGTCTACCCAGGCTGACACATCAAATACTGCCATCCCTCCACATAGACACATAATACCAAACATCAAAATCATGAGTGCCTCCAGTGCAGAATGTGAATTTTTTTTATCAATGCAATGAATTTCACGCTGAGTAATCAAAAATTAATCATTCTGCACGAAAAGCACCCAGGCGTATCGTTAACACCGGAACGGCTTTGTCTGTTTTTATATTTAGTCAAGTTTTGACTAAATATTTTAACATCGAGGGGGAATCGAAACGAGGATCGTGGTGTATGTGCGTGTGTGCGTGTGTGTGTGTGTGTGTAGAGCGATTCAGACTAAACTACTGGACCGATCTTTATGAAATTTGACATGAGAGTTCCTGGGTATGAAATCCCCGAATGTTTTTTTTCATTTTTTTGATAAATGTCTTTGATGACGTCATATCCGGCTTTTCGTGAAAGTTGAGGCGGCACTGTCACGCCCTCATTTTTCAACCAAATTGGTTGAAATTTTGGTCAAGTAATCTTCGACAAAGCCCGGACTTCGGTATTGCATTTCAGCTTGGTGGCTTAAAAATTAATTAATGACTTTGGTCATTAAAAATCTGAAAATTGTAAAAAAAACAACAAATTTATAAAACGATCCAAATTTACGTTTATCTTATTCTCCATCATTTGCTGATTCCAAAAACATATAAATATGTTATATTCGGATTAAAAACAAGCTCTGTAAATTAAATATATAAAAATTATTATCAAAATTAAATTGTCCAAATCAATTTAAAAACACTTTCATCTTATTCCTTGTCGGTTCCTGATTCCAAAAACATATAGATATGATATGTTTCGATTAAAAACACGCTCAGAAAGTTAAAACAAAGAGAGGTACAGAAAAGCGTGCTATCCTTCTCAGCGCAACTACTACCCCGCTCTTCTTGTCAATTTCACTGCCTTTGCCATGAGCGGTGGACTGACGATGCTACGAGTATACGGTCTTGCTGAAAAATGGCATTGCGTTCAGTTTCATTCTGTGAGTTCGACAGCTACTTGACTAAATATTGTATTTTCGCCTTACGCGACTTGTTTTTATATTTAGTCAAGTTTTGACTAAATATTTTAACATCGAGGGGGAATCGAAACGAGGGTATGGTGTATGTGCGTGTGTCTGTGTGTGTGTCTGTGTGTGTGTCTGTGTGTGTGTGTAGAGCGATTCAGACTAAACTACTGGACCGATCTTTATGAAATTTGACATGAGAGTTCCTGGGTATGAAATCCCCGAACGTTTTTTTCATTTTTTTGATAAATGTCTTTGATGACGTCATATCCGGCTTTTCGTGAAAGTTGAGGCGGCACTGTCACGCCCTCATTTTTCAACCAAATTGGTTGAAATTTTGGTCAAGTAATCTTCGACGAAGCCCGGGGTTCGGTATTGCATTTCAGCTTGGTGGCTTAAAAATTAATTTATGACTTTGGTCATTAAAAATCGGAAAATTGTAAAAAAAAATAAAAATTTATAAAACGATCCAAATTTACGTTTATCTTATTCTCCATCATTTGCTGATTCCAAAAACATATAAATATGTTATATTCGGATTAAAAACAAGCTCTGAAAATTAAATATATAAAAATTATTATCAAAATTTTTTTTTCGAAATCAATTTAAAAACACTTTCATCTTATTCCTTGTCGGTTCCTGATTCCAAAAACATATAGATATGATATGTTTGGATTAAAAACACGCTCAGAAAGTTAAAACAAAGAGAGGTATAGAAAAGCGTGCTATCCTTCTTAGCGCAACTACTACCCCGCTCTTCTTGTCAATTTCACTGCCTTTGCCATGAGCGGTGGACTGACGATGCTACGAGTATACGGTCTTGCTGAAAAAGGGCAGCTACTTGACTAAATATTGTATTTTCGCCTTACGCGACTTGTTCTTTCTTTTTGACCTCAGTTGCATGCAAGGCTGGTTCTTTAATATGTGTTACAAGATTTATTCAAATATTTTGCATGGAAAAATGCCGCAAATATAACATTATATCCATAAAGCACATCGGTCAATGCTTATAATCTGAGATGACTTAATGTAAACAATAATCCATTGATTTAACCGTAATACATCCCAAGGACCAACTGACGCATGTTTCTTTCAGTCGAGATATTTTTGCGACTAGCCGCTCGCGGAGCTAGGAGGCGAGAGTGTATATGAAACGGTTTGATTGCTAGCTACGCAAGAATTAAACACCATTGGTTGATGCCGAAAAGGTCCTCTGCGCTGGTCAATTAACAGCCATGGAGAGCCAATCGCATTGACACCGGCCTGCTCGGCCGCCATCTTTTGTCGCCCAGCGAGCAAGCCCAAAGCTACCTCGCCTATGTATCGCTTGCAAAATCCCAGCGTCCTTCGCGGCGAGAATTGCCCAAGAAACGTAAGTTTCCTCGCCCCACTCGCTTCACTCGCTAATTCTCGCCTTAAAGAAACAGGGGATTGGCCTTGGAGGGCTAGTCTTTCAGCAGTTGTGCTCCATTATGACAGTGGAATGATTTATGCATATGAGAATGACACTTCATGCAAATCGGAAAGCCGGTTGTCGCCTTTCCTGAAGTGCGTCCAGAAACTGCATTAATTAAAACACAAGCACGCTACACCTCTACTCCTGCGACGGTCCGCGACACTGGTGATGTGCATGTAAAATTAATTATCCTAATGAGGGAACTGCCTTTTGTGGATAAGATTAGGTAGGATTTCGACATTACCATTTATAATTGAAGTTAGTAGTAGTAGTGGTGGTAGTAGTAGTAGTAGTAGTAGTAGTAGTAGTAGGAGTAGGAGTAGGAGTAGTAGGAGTGGTAGTGGTAGTAGTAGTAGTAGTAGTAGTAGTAGTAGGAGTAGGAGTAGGAGTAGTAGGAGTGGTAGTGGTAGTAGTAGTAGTAGTAGTAGTAGTAGTAGTAGTAGTAGTAGTAAGAGTAATAGGAGTAGTAGGAGTGGTAGTAGTAGTAGTAGTAGTAGTAGTAGTAGTAGTAGTAGTAAGAGTAGTAGGAGTGGTAGTGGTAGTAGGAGTAGTAGTAGGAGTAGTAGTCGTAGTAGTAGTAGTAAGCTTACTATTGTTATTATTAGGAAAATGTCTATTACAGATAAAATAACGTAGTAGGAGTTCGAAATTTCCATTATGGAATTGCATGTAAACGTATTACTAAAATGTAGATTGCAAATAAGATAAGATGGGAGATGTAAGTCAGTATGCTTAGCCAGGTGCTATTCAATGCTAGCTGTGCACAAGAACAGATAAGATATGAGTTGGGAATTACCGTTTTCGCTCATGTCATTTTCCTGGAAGAAAGGAAACAAACTCTTAAAAGCTATGGCAGCCTCTGTTATTTTGTCGGAACAGTCATAAAATACATGGAACTAGCGCGAAACTGCAACCGCGTGTCCCTGAAATATAACTTTCGGAAAAACCCTTGGAAAGAAGTCTTCATTTCCACAGGGCGACTTGATGCTGTTTACTCATCTGAAGCAATTCAAGTGAAAATTCTAATGTGACATATGTTATTTCTTTCTTGCTAACCAATTGCCATCCTATCCTCTCTGAACACCAGCAAAATCTTCTTGATCCACAAGGACGTGTTACTCTTCTTCTTCTTCTTCTGCGTTCGTAGGCTGAAACTCCCACGTACACTCGTGTTTTTTGCACGAGTGGAATTTTACGTGTATGACCGTTTTTTACCCCGCCATTTAGGCAGCCATACGCCGTTTTCGGAGGAAGCATGCTGGGTATTTTCGTGTTTCTATAACCCACCGAACTCTGACATGGATTACAGGATCTTTTTCGTGCGCACTTGGTCTTGCGCTTGCGTGTACACACGGGGGGTGTTCGGACACCGAGGCGAGTCTGCACACAAAGTTGACTCTGAGAAATAAATCTCTCGCCGAAAGTGGGGACGAACTCACGCTGACAGCGGCCAACCGGATACAAATCCAGCGCGCTACCGACTGAGCTACATCCCCGCCGTGTTACAATACTGAAGTGGTGTTTGAACGACACTCGCATACTTAAAAGTGGGGGCGGGGGGTTACCTGAGGGGATGGGGGTATAAAGGGGTGGAGTAGAGGTGGCGGAGTGGATGTTGATGTTTTATTGTATTTTGTTACGTATACAAGTAAGATATTAAAATAAATGTGCTGCGGGGAGAGGTAAAGGAGAAAGAGAGAGAGAGAGAGAGAGAGAGAGAGAGAGAGAGAGAGAGAGAGAGAGAGAGAGAGAGAGAGAGAGAGAGAGAGAGAGAGAGAGATAGCAAGAGAGAGAGAGAGAGAGAGAGAGAGAGAGAGAGAGAAAGAGAAAGAGAAAGAGAAAGAGAGAGAGAGAGAGAGAGAAAGAGATAAAGAGAAAGAGAAAGAGACAGCGAGACAAAGATAGAGAGAGAGAGAGATAAAGAGAGAGAGAGAGAGAGAGAGAGAGAGAGAGAGAGAGAGAGAGTCCAAGTCTGTCCGCATGTCTGTCTGTGGATCGGACTGTCTATCCGAATCAGACACATACAAAAAAAGAGTGCAGCATTTCAACAGTGCATTTATAATTACGATTCCCGAGTCTCACGTCACGGTGAAAAGCCTATAGGGTTAAGTATTCCTTTTAAAACGCCTCCCTAAAAACACACATGTTAACATCACATGACGATGTCAAACCATCACATGATTTTCAACCAAAATATTCACCAACCCCCCAACCCCCAATAACCCGGGCCCTCCACCCCTTTGACACATCCACCTATACACCCCTTGCCCACGCTACCAAAACCCTTCTCCACTGAACTCCCTCAACACTCTTAGTCCTCTTTAATCTCTTGACTTGGGCTTTCCCGGTTTCTAAAATTACTTCGTTGCAGGGAAACAGGTCTTCTCTTGTATATATGTGCACGCAAAAAGTAAGCATGTGGCTGCGTTGCGAGAACTCTCCAGCTGTCAGCTGTTTATAATTATCAACAAGACGAAACCTGCTTTCTGCATTTTAAGCGGCAAGTGTGGGAAGAGCAAAAGACGTTGTAGAAAAGGAGGTTCAGGTGAAGAAGGAACACAGTGGTATTCCAAGTATGTAGATATATTTTTTTGCAATGCGTGTGTATTTATTCCCCCGTGTTTATCAGTATTTTGACTTGATGATAATACTCCTTAGGTTATGAGTTCGATAGGGAAATACGGCTACACATAATCAATAGTGCTGCCCTACACGCCACCAGGCGTGAAAGGCAGTAAGTAAGTAATAATCAATACTAACTCAATGAATGTTAATTCTTGTTTTCTTAAGAAAAGTTGTAAGCCATCTGAAATGCATTTTCCATTTTTATTCAACGCAGAACAATCGGCACACATTTCCTGTATGCAAAACAATAGGCACGCATTTCCCTTGTGCAGAACAATAAGCACACATTTCCCTTGTGCAAAACACAAAACTTCAAACATGTGTACTTGAAAATCACAAAACAAGAAAGGTATGTTGTTGGAACGTTTAATTATTGACAAAACAAAACGTTACGATCACAAAGATATCGACCCAGCAGTCCTGGAAGTGCACAGACAAACACAAATTACACAAAACTTATGACTGTGTACTTGAATCAAGCTTGGTATGACTTGTAAATCGTCGCTGCTTGCTTGTCAAACCTATTTGGGATGAGTATACGTATGTATTAGCTTACTTTTGTCTTTTCCTCGTATTGTGCTCCTTCACACGCTCACCATAAGCAACATAGCTTCACCAAGCGATGTGCAAGGGGCAATAATACGACTATCTATAACTAACTCCCATCCCAACCCACAACACACCTAAACCCTACTCACGCCACTTCATAATTAATTTACATACATGAAAAGAAAGCTCCGGATTGTATACCAAGCACATAATATGTTTTTTGCGTTTTACCATTATTCGGTTTAACTGTATTAGAGGGCATGCCATTTTTACACATGACGCTAGACTATGCATCTGATATTGTTCTCGCGATAACCCTTCAGATATAATTCTGTCATCGCAAATTGTATGATAACAGCTCATTATGTTCTACTTGTTGTACTAACTGTTGATCCAAGAGCGCTATCTTCATTATCACTCAACATCATGGTCTCTTCATATTGTACTTGGGCTAACAGGCAGGTCAATATGAAAAACTTTTCACTTTTCGTAAATTCTTGACAGCGAATTGTGATGAAGTTGTGTGTTTAATGGGAGTGAGATATATATAAGTACTTTATAGAAACGTTTGGAGAAAAGGTAAGTGTCTGCCTGTATACATGTATGTCTGTGTGTGCGGCGTGTGATTGAGTGTGTGTTTGTGGTTTTTTGCGAGCGTGTGTGTGTGTGTGTGTGTGTGTGTGTGTGTGTGTGTGTGTGTGTGTGTGTGTGTGTGTGTGCGTGGGTGTGTGTGTGTGCGCGCGCGCGTATGTGTGTGTGTGTGTGCGCGCACGCGCGTGTGTGTGTGTGTGTGTGTGTGTGTGTGTGTGTGTGTGTGTGTGTGTGTGTGTGACTGACTGATTGTCTCTCTGTCTGCCTTTCTGTCTTCACGTCCGTCCGTCTGTCTGTCTGTCTGTCTGTCTGTCTGTCTGTCTTTCTGTGTAGTGGACAAGGGAAGCATTGTGGGGAGAGAAAAAGGGAGACAGAGAGTAGGGTGGGGGGGATTACAATAAGTTCGTTGGAGAAAGATGGAAAGGCAGTTTTTAAGCAAAAGGGGAGAAACGTAGATGCAGAGTGGGTGAAGAAATTGACAAGATTGCTTCTCTTGTTGGAGCACACCAGCACAACCACCACCATCGCTACCATCATCATTACCCTCTTCTCTATTCCCAGTCTATTTGACAATATTACGTCAACACTTAACTAAACGTAAACAGTATCAAATCGAACGCAAGTAAACTAACTACATGTATTTTGTTTCTAAGAGCACATTTATAAGTTCCTCTTGGTGTGTTCCTTTATTACGTCATTCACTCCATGGCTTTGCATTTATGTATCGAAATAAAAACAAACAAGTAGTAACATTAATAATAATAATAATAATAATAATAAGAGAATGTATAAGACGCACATATCTCACCACAAGGCGACTCAAGGCGCACGTGAAGAGCATGCGCTCGGAAGAGCATGTAAACTAAGAAATATTAATTGATTGTGTCCTACATATTTAACTTCCTCTTTGATCGCGTGTTTTAAATGATATTAGGAGCTTTGTTTTTACAAGCCCCTCTACTTTAATTACTAATTAATGCAATCTGCCATTCAGACTATAAAGAGACTTTACGATTTCAAAACATCCGTCCTGTTTTCAAATGCGGAATAATGTGTGTTTGACGGAAACATCAAGCACAGACGTTGTCTTCTGTTCATTAGTATTGTGTATGCGTGTTAGGTGCACGCAAAACATGAACAGAGGTCCTCGTTAGTTAAAGATTATTTTCCACACACACGCACAATAAAACGCAATTATATTTAAAGCTGTGGTCTATTTATGACTTCCCGGGGCTACGAGGTTAAAAAGAAGGGATGAAAATCATGTACAGAATTCTGTACAGCAAACGCTACCCGAAACCCCATCTATACGGCGTGTATGACCTTGAGAGCTTCATTCAACGCTTGAATTTTGCGATTATAGCAATGAGAGAGCAAACCGGATGTTACCACTGCAAAATTCAAGCGTTCACTGAAGCTTTCAAGGTCATACACGCCGTATAGATGGGGTTTCGGGTAGCGTTTGCTGTACACAATTTTGTACATGATTTTCAGCCCTATCTTTTCAAACTCGTAGCCCCGGATAGTCATAAATAGACCACAGCTTTAAGTGATGTCATTTTTCTGAGTGCAACGTTTTCTTCCACTGTTAAGACAGACACTCGAAACGTTCCCGATATGACCTAGCTGCAACTGCATGCTTACCGTGGTATGACGAGAGATCTTATCTATTTGTGTAATCTTGGCCGTCGATGGTTAATTGAAACTTGAAGCTAAAAGTGGTCATTACAAATAACCTGTTGGGCTTCTGTATCTTTTGTAGGTTTGTTTACGTTCGGACGAGCATGTAAATCATAGAACGTTGTATCCTAAAGAAACAG
>NC_090254.1:20611354-20636354 GCF_037325665.1 Littorina saxatilis
ATATTTATGCTGTTTTCAAGAAAAAAAAAGTGAGTGTGGTTTAGCTTTTTGAATATTCCGCGCAAATTTCGATGCTCCGCCCTGCAAGGTCACGGCGGCCGCAAGCTGCTGAGCCGCAGGAATTCGGAAATCTGTGGTACCATAGGCGCCTTCCTGTAACATTTACGTGGTTTTAAGTGTGTTTAACATTTCTCAGTTCCTGGAGCCCTTGCAATGATTATAATGATGACAAGAAGCAGAAGTTTCAAAGTAGTGTTACACTGAAAATGTGGTTGTCTTGAAACAATTAACACAGGTTTTTTTCCATGTTGAGTGCAGCTGAGAATAGTTCTGTGTGAACTCAGTTATGCTGGTCCGCAGTAACCGAGCCGCTACTGTCGGAACTCGCGATAAAAGATAGGCCTAACCACAAAAAACACAATCGGCACTTTCTTAAAAATCTTCCTTAATCTATTGGTATATATATGATATTACACTGACTAACCTTTTCATCTAAACCCTAGTTCTTCTTTACGAATGAATGTATTTTCTACTTTTGACGAGAAAAAAATAAAATGTTTTCAGCTAGAGCCTATGCTTTCTTACTGCTGGGTCGGTGTCTGTAGCAGACGATACTTTGCTCTGACAGAGAAACTGAATACAAGTCTAGAGTAAAGATAATGCAATGAACTTCGATATTTATCAACAGAGACAAAAGGTTCCTTTGGATATGCTTTCAAATAGAGATATTATATTCAGCAAGTATTTGTGTTGTTGAGTCAGTAGTGCATGATAACAGAGATATAATATAGCCTACATTGATCATCTATCTACATAATTATGTCTGATCACTGATGATAAGTTGGAACTCCATTTTGACAATTTTAACACAGATGCATATATTTTCAGGAAAGTGGGTGAAACACTGTACACTTTTCTTGGCAGTGCGGCGGATCTATCCAATTATAATTAAATTCCAATCTTTAATCCCCCCCCCCCCCCCCCCCCCCGGGCCTCTCTCCGGCTGCTGTTTCTAAAATCATCTTCTTTTATTTTGTTAATCTGTTTGGGGGGCTGGGGAGGGGGGGGGGAGATTGCAGGGCCGGACTAGGCGAAGAGGAGGGGGGGTTGCCAGTGTGGCGGCAGGGGCGGATCAGTTCATTTTATGGGTGGTTTTTTTCAAAAGTATATTGTGAAGATATGGGTGTGAAGGCGCAAAGCGCCGAGCCGACGGCGCGAAGCGCCTAGCTTGCTAGGGGGGTCCGGGGGCATGCCCCCCCGGAAAATTTTGAAAAAAAGGATGCAAAATGGTGCAATCTGGTGCATTCTGAGGATGATCATTACCAGTTTCAGGCAGCAGATTTTGTCACTGATTAATACCCCAAAAATTGAAACTCAATGTAAAATAAAGAAATGCATACCTCATTCAATATTTTTATTTTTTGGCTGGGGGGGGTCCGGAAACCCTAGAACCCCCCCCTCGTTGTGGGGGTCAGGGGGCGAAGCTGATGGGTAGGTCATATTATGAGATAGGAAAATGGTCGCTCCTTGCATGAAACGGCATAAAATAAGCAATAATAAAAAAAAATTAAATAAGTAAGGTACATGTTTAGGCTAGGGGGGGGGTTGCGCAACCCCCATAACCCCCCCGGTAGTCCGGCCCTGGATTGTGTGCCTTTAACAGATTGTTATTTAACCTGTGTTAGGCCACTTTAATGCAACTCGGTTCATCCATACATAATCCCGTTTATTTAAGACGGAAGCACGTGACCATCCTGGCAATACTCTCTAGATAGATAAAAGAAAGTGTTAGCAGATTATATTTCACAGTTTTGGTTTGAATCAATAAGTGCTTGAAGCGATTTTAAATTAGCATAATGATTGACCTTGCTAAAATGTGCAACTGAGATACTTTATCGAAGTTTTTAATACAACATTTTGATGCAGTCATGGCAACGCGTATGCTTCAAAATGTCGTCTGCAAAACCCCCACATACATAGCAAAAAAGCTCTGGTCTTCGCTTTGCAGACTTCTCCAAGAGTTTTTACTGAGACTCGGTTCCGAGATTCTGAATTATAAACAGTGGCCACCTGAGATAAACAACGCCAACTCACCTGCAGGCTAGCGGCGAAAGACAAACCGTTTAACGCTGGACGAGCCGGGGCTTGTTTTGTCAGCACACGCTAAACAAAACAAGGCAGCTATAACACAGGACTGTGAGCTCTAATACTGAATTCGCCTCCACTGTTTTGATATGACACACACACACATTTTATTTTGCCTTACGCGATTAGAAGTTTTGTTCGCCGCGCTAGAAAGACGGGACCGACAATGCTTAAAATGTGTCAATTACAATCTTAGCTGAATTAATGTGACAAATATGTACAAAAGTAAAATAAAATAAAAATCCTGTCCATTTTTTTTTAATAATGCGTCCGCAATTATTTTGACATGAAGTTATCGAGAAAAAGCTTCCGCGGCTGCACTTGGTTACGGTACTTTAAAATTCGAAAGCCATCAAGTTATTGCACCAAATTTCGAACCCAAATTAAAGTGTCATTTCATTTAAACTTTATAATCCAGTCACAAGGCCGTTTACTTAACGATCAGGATCGCCGTTTGTCTTGTCTTGTCTTTCCATTATTGCCCACAATCAGCAGTAGTGATTACTTCGGCACTTGATTTGAGATTCAATTTTACAGGGATAAGACATAACTAGACATAAGATCATCGTTATTGTGCATACAATTAAACAATGGATGGAAAAGTGTGGTCACAAGTTCATCTGCTCTTAAAACAACCAAACAACATATGACAACAGCCTTAAAAAACTAAAATAAGAACAATAAAACAAACAAAAACACGTCAGTGACCGCCGCTCAAATAATTATGGTCGTAAACATGACCTATGAACCTCTGCTGCTATAGGTAGCCTACCACTAGAGTTTTCCCTCGTCTGTTGTGGATTTCCCTCGTCTGTTGTGGAACCTGTCAAATGTGACGAGCAACGATAGCAGAAAGGGAGGCTAAGTTTCTATTTGTGTCCCCAGAATAAGTTTCTATTTGGGACAAAGGGAGGCTGCAAGCCGTATTGTTTATATAGCGCAGAGCGACTGGCTGTCCCGACGGCTTTACTATAAATTATGACCTAATTAGCCGATGTAGGTGACCTACATAATGTACAGTTTTAACCTACTTAGTAGTCAGCAAATCTTTTGCGCATATCTGGGCAACCAAACCAAAACTGACAACCAACTGTTGAGACTGTATGGTTTGCAGAACAATAAAACTCCAGGACCCAAAACTGAAAGATTTTGAGTTTGTGTTTTTATATTTAGCGCCAGTTTGTATCAGTGGACACTGATCCTAGAGCTTATATTTAGTTGTAAGCACCGTTTGCGTATTCTGTTCTACAATCACACGTATTTAAAGCAAAATAAACATATGCAGATTCCTGTTTTTTTTTTAAACCTGCCAGACAAACTGCTGCAGTATTTGGTTACTCGCAAGGCAAATCAGTTATGTAGTCTATACGTAACTATAGCTCAGTTGACTCAGTTGATTCACTGTCTTCCGGCTGAACCGAAAGTCCCAACAACTGATACGCCGACACAGCCGCCGAGCTGAGCGGCTGTTATTTTTGTGGCATTCAACATATCTGCCAGGGTAATGCCCACCACAATCACCCGCCTCCCCCCCCCCCCCCCCCTCCGCTGTCCGCCTCCTTGTGAGTATGAAATGACTTGGAATAACAGGCCGTGAAAAGTAGGATATGCGCCGAAATGGCTGCGATCTGCTGGTCGATGTGAATGCGTGATGTATTGTGTAAAAAATTCCATCTCACACGGCATAAATAGATCCCTGCGCCTTGAGTCCGAGTCTGGAGATACGCGCGCGATATAAGACTTCATATATATATATATTGATGTATATATGTGAACAAAATGCATTCCGAGCATTCATCGGTACAGTTCATTCCGTGACACCATGCAAAGGCAAAGGGATCTGATATGCCTTTTTACATGCTTACTATGCAGGTTCTGCAAATTTGGGGGCTTAAATCAATGTATGAATTTGATCTGAATAATGAATTTAACCCGTTAACAATTACCCTTCCAGTTTCAGGAAGAACATACACACTACACAGGATAAGTTTTTCAATTTTTGTGTGACCTACACCCAACAGTCATGAATTGACAGAAAATCAGTCAAGATTCAGAATCATTTGTTTTACATCATCGCCTTAATGATGATAATATGTTTACACTCGGTTAAAGAAATTTTTGTATAAGTATCTTGGTTGCCTAAAGGCGTGTTTCCATAACGCAATGCGATGGCGGCACGATGGTTGCGGCGAGGTGGCGGCAGCGTCAAAACCCATTGCAACAGTAGTATGAAAGAACGCGTGTTTCCATTATAATTATATGTGCGATTTGCTAAGTCAAAATTGTTTGCATGTTCACTTTTGACTCGCCTGCCTGAATAACCTGTGTCTGTTCGGCCGGCCGTGAACAAAAAGGGTTTGATTTTCAGTAATGACCTCACTTTCTACCCACCTATGTTGACAAATTATTTTTTTAGCCGAGACCAGCCTGAGCGGATATATATATATCCGTACCTGGTCATATAGAGCCATATGAGTGGGTACGGATATATCCCTGCCTGAAAGACAATGAGTTAAATCTCGTCAAATATTGGGGCCACAGCGGGGTTATAGAAATTACACGTTGAGGTTATCTCAGATGGTTTTAAAGTTATACTTTTAAAACTGTCCACACTTGTAGGGTTTGATTATATCCCACCTTGACCTAAGATTGATTGGCCCTCGTCAAGTTTTGAGGACACTGGGGTTAATTTTAATTCATAAAACATTATATCAGGCGTCTTTGAAGCTAGAGTTTTCAAATTTCAAGGGTTTAATAATCTGCTATCATGACCCTAATTTGGTTGACCCCATCTCCCCCCTCCCCCCCCCTTCCCCCTTTTGCAAAAGTTGGCATCACAGGGGGGGGGGGGGGGGGGAGGGGGGGGGGGGTTATGTTCATGAAAAGTTAAAAATGGGGTTATTTCAGATGTCCTGAGAGCAAAAGCCGCATAATGTCACACCATTTCAAAATGAAGAGTATGTTGCGTATTATGCTAGTGATGGTTGTGGAAACAAGTGTTTACCTCACTATCACAGACATTGACAGATGCTTGTTTGAAAGAATGATAACTCAACTTGATCACATTCTAAAAGTAGAGCCTGGATGCTCTCTGCAAAATGGTTTATTTGGGGTAACTAGTAAATCTAAAAAGAAGTAACTTCTGAAAACAATGCAACTTACCATATCAGCCTGGCTGTTGATTATGTGCATGTACCGGTATGCATGTCGGGGAATTAGCTTGACCCACATGGAAAAAACCCCAACTGTATCTGAGGTAGTGCGCAACGACTATTTTTTGAGGGGGGATTGTACTTTAAATCAATATTTCTAACTTGATTCTGTTTCCAGATGCTGATTCTGAACTCGATGCTCAATTTGAATGCTCTGACGTTTCTGATGATGACAACAAAGTCCCTCTCAACGTGACAGGTAGGTCCTATATGCACAGCTAAGCAGGCAGCTACCCTAAAGTGGGAATTTCAGTATGGCAATAGCACACAATATTTCTTGTCTATTTTTTTCAAAGAAACTAGTTTCTGTGTGTGTTTTGTTTTGCTTGAATAATTGGATATCTACCATATATAGTATTTTCAGGACTGTAAGGTGCTACTGTTTTCCCCAATTTGGACCCATGTGCCTTATTCAGTTATTGATCTCTTTACCTATTGTATGGCTAAAGAAGGGAACACTTGTATGCACATCCCTTTACAAAGACACGCAAGCAACATTCTCTCTCAAGTGATATGCATTGTCTATGAACTAGGGAAGGCAGCTGGTCTCACCTCAAAATGTCAGTTACAGAAAGTTTAAGTTAAATGCACAGCACTAATATAATCTCACTGTGTGAAAGGGCATCCTCAAAATGGGTTGACTCACCTGAAAAGAAATTTATCTTTTGACTTGATGGCAGAGAAGTATGCTACCAAAAAACAATGTAATTTTCCCTTTCTGGAAAAAATGTCGACTGAGATTTCCAAACAATTGAAACTGTTTGTTGTTGTGTCTGAGTAGAATTAGTGTTGTGCTTAAATAGGTACTGCAGCGACAGGGATAAAATCACATCTCATGAGCTTCATCTTACCACTGCCAAAGCAGACACATTTTATGCACATCGCTAGTTTCTTTAAAGTCAACTGCCGCCGCTCAGTCAGTTTGTGTCACTCCAAGTCCTTTGTTGTATTTTAGATTCAGAGGTACACAATAATTGCAGATGGCTGTATGAATAAAATGGGTCACACAGAGTCGCGATGGCTGGGGGGTTGAATTAACTACGATAACTGATGAGTGGTTTACGCGTGCCAAATAGCCGTTCAAGGGATTTGAAAATGGCAATTAATTTTATTGAATGCTTTTGCAAGTGTGTAGGTTAAGCTTTCTTCCATGTTATTTTATGTTTTCCTATGTCCCTCTTTTTGTCAAGGGTCTTTGTGACTCATTGCAGGGCTAACACCTTTCCGGTACTCGCCAAAAATCTTGTTTTTAAAAACTGTTTAAGGTTTAACCGAAAAATCCTGTTTCTAAAAGTAACTTGATTAGCGGCACTTGACCATAATTATGTCAAAAGTCATGTGACGTCTTTTAACTTAACAGACCTACCTCCTTGAGGGGAGATTGTGCTTTAAATTTAGATATCTGACTTTTATTTCTGTTTTCAGATGATGATTCTGATGATACAGTTGAAGATGTCCACAACTTCGACTTTTTGGATGATTGCACCGAAGACTCTACCAACGTGACAGGTAGGTCCTATGCCCCACAAAACAAGCAGCTACCTTGCAATCTAGGAGGGAATTCTGCAAGGTAATGGGAGGCAGAACCAAAGTTTGGGTTGTTAATGGATTGGGAAACAAAAACTGAATTGTTAGTGGTTGCCATCATGGCCACATATTTCTCCATCTGTTTCTTGTTTCACTTCGTGTGTTGTAGTGGCACAGAGACATGTTTACCATCTTATGTCTCATGAGAGCATCAGTATTCTAAGCAGATGATGAAGGTACAGTGTACTGGTCTGTTTCCTCAATCCAAAATAATTTTTTCTTTGATGAGAGATTCTGAAACATTTGCACTTTTGTTTTCAAGTTTTGCTGCGGAAGAAGGAAAGAAAAATTTGGCGGAAAGAGAGTATCCTTTTTCAAGAGAATTACTATACTCGATGCCTTACCCTGGTAGCTAAAACACACACAGACAACCAGACATGTACTCAACAGTCTCTGGTACAGGGCATTGTCTGCACAGCTGATTATATTGCCTGCAGGGACTTACTTTTTTTTGGAAATAACTCATGCCAAAAACATAGAGGCAAGCTTATCAAGCATGGCCAAGAGACGCAATGCTGCTGATTGGGTAAGACCTGCCATCTGAGCTGTTGGGCCCCAAGAGTGCAGACGTGTACATGATCAAGAAACATGTACGGCGGCTCCCATCAGAAAACAACTGCATCAAAGCAGATATCTTCATTTAGCAAGTTTTTCCATTTCTATGTCAGAGGGGCTTTATTGATCCCATATCTTGACTGTGTTCTACGCCTTGTCTTCGGCTGAGTGTAACGTACTCGTTCTCATCAAATAAGAACTGTGTTGCTACACATAAAGCACAGGCAATGCACAGATGATTTGAAAGCACTTTGCAATTAGTTTGTAATTATTTGTATAACAGGGTTTTCATTTCATGCATCTCAAATGAGTGTCTGAAATTAAAGGAGCGTCTGAAATGTAATGTATTTAGTATAAGTTATTTATAAAATGCTGACTGTTAGCAAATGATAACAGACCCGGCAGAAATATAACCAGGCCAGGCCAACTATCATGCCTGCATGTCCAAACCACAAATCTGGTTCTCTTTGAAGAGCAGAATTTATTGAATTTAATGTCTGTATCCTCACAGGAGCCCAGACAAGTGCTGAAGACCCCGAAGGAGCAAGTGTTACCTCTTCCCCCGACCCAGCGTCTGAGACATCTGAGTGTAAGTCAGTTTATTGTTACTTTCACATTAAAGATAATGGTGTACTATGTAAGGAGCCGTTTTCTTTGGCAAATTGGATCTCAAAAACCCTTCAGGCAGATTTGATGTGGAGAAACATGTACTACCCACAGAGCTGCCAACTGCTACAATTTTGGCGTAGAATGCTACGATTTTGCTGTAATTGCTACGCTAAACTCTACGCTACGTTCAAACACAAAATGACAGGCATGCAAAATGTTCAATCATCGCTCGACAATCAACAATGAACATAGCACAAGTAGCCGAGTACCAATGGTTGCGAACCAGTCTGTTATGACTGATTGAGGTTGTCCACGTGACTTGCTTTGCCAATCGTGAATTTCGTTGCAAGCATTTGCCTTTCCGGTGACTCTCTGGGCCAATTGCGAATTTGATTAGAATGCACGATGCACTTGTAATGTCGTACTGTATTAGGGCTTCTGATATTTTACCTGCAGGTAAGGGAACAATTTTACTACAGGCTTTTAACCAAAAGTATGAGGTCTTACTAGCGCCAAAACAATATATTCGTAATTAACCCGTGAAAGTGACTAATTTTCACGCAAAAATTCAATTAAACGTGTTAATTACTCATTTTCACATGTTAATGACTATTTTAAGTGTTAATGTCTAATTTTCAGTTTTGGCTCGCCTCCTGATGGCTTACTAGCGCCAAAACAAAAATTTCATGCGTTAATTACTAATTTTCATGTGCCTTGTGACTGTGGAGGTTCAATGCACATGCATGCGCGACTGTTACACCGGCCAGAGCGAAAATCCTTCGATTCAATACTTTTCTGGCCCATAGTTCTTTATAGTCTACTTGCCAAAAAGAGTACCTGGAAATGTCTGTTCCTGTAAACTTTTATGACGGAAATGTAATCTATAGGGTATGTAGAGTCAAATTAGCTTGGTTGCCTAAAGTTACACTTTGGGAAATTCTCAGAATCCAAGATGGCCGCCCAACGGTCATCTTGAAGATGGTCAATATATAACTTTTGATCCAGATGGGCTAAAGAGTCGTGTAATACCTCAATATAGGTTTTTTTGATGTCAGCGAGTTCATTTCTGAGGTTGGTTTGTCAATCCTGTCAACAGAATCCAAAATGGCCGCCAAGATGGCCGTCAAAATATATAAAAACACATTTCTCGCCATATCTGGGTTTCTAAAGCAGCTAGATTCATGATCTTAGTGCTGATCATGTTTCCAAAGGCTGGGAAGCCGTTCTGATATCACCCAGATGCAAGATGGCTGCCAAGATGGCAGGTAAACGTCATTCACGCTCAAATCAATGTCACACAAAAATAAGGAAAACGCCATATTGTTTGTCTTTTGTCTGAAAGAACATGTTAGCATCCAGTTAAAGAGGCAACTTTCAGGACCTCAATCAAGTCCATGTGGGAAAGTCCATGTCCAAAAGCAGCTTAGCTGGCACGCCACGACCGAAATAGAACTCTACTGCTCTTGCTTTACAGCAAACAAACGATTCAAACTTTGAAACCATATCTCCTTCTTCAATGTCAGCTTCTTTCTCGTCTTACTGGTCGTCTTCAACAAACTCCTCCTCTTCTTCTTCCTTCTCCTCCTCCTCCTCCTCTTCCTCCTCTTCTTCCTCCTCCTCTTCCTCCTCCTCCACCACAGGCTCATGCTTCGTGTAAGCGCTGCAGCAGCCATCTCCTCCCTCGCAATAACAGTATTCAGTGCACGTAAGTCTCCCACTGTGGCAACTGCACTTCTTCTCGCTGCACGCTTTCCCCTCGGCGCTGCAACTACAGCTCACGACATCTGAGAGCTGCTGCGGTGCTATCGGCGCATTAGACAGCGATTGTGTCACAGCACCAGATTCATCGATATCCCATCCGAAGCAGCGGATATCATGAGCCTCGGCTGGTGGATCTTTATGGTCTGCTGCTTTCCACAACATCATCTGCAGATGTGCTCGGAGAGCATGCAGCCTCAGGTTGCAATCGGTTGGTGGTAGCCTCTTCAAAGGTGTTGGTTTCTTCCTGCCCAGATACAGTTTGGATCTTGCACCATTGCGGGACTTGGCCTTCTTCTGACTGTACAGCGCGAGGAAGAATGAGTCGGCAGTGGCCTTAAGTTGGTCATGACTGACGTCTGGCTCCCCAAGGACATCTTGCAGGCCTAGGATGTCGCTGTTTCCAAGCACCTTGAGCGCCGACTTCTTGCCCTTGTAACAGGGGTACGACACGGTGTCGCAGCCCGATAAGGCGTGCATGCCGAGTAGCTGACCACACTTGTCCCCCAATTTGTCCACTGTTGCGCGAATGTCAAGCACCGTGCCGTCCCACTTCTCCATCTGGATGCTCTTCTGTATCCTCTTCCTCCATGCCAAGTACACGAGAAGGACGAACACATCAGTGTCATCACACAGCACCCTGATCGTCTCCGCCCCGCCTGCTGCAGCCTTCAGCATGTAGCTGCACAGCGTGATATCCGCCTCCTCATGGGTGACAAGACAATCGAAACTGCTGACAAGCTCCACGTTGTTCTGCAGAGGATGTCCACAGAGGATGTTGCTGAGGAGGCGTTTGTTGTTGGCATTCTTCATGATAGCTTCTCTGTGTGGGAGGGGGGTTGTGGGTGTCAGACGGAAGTCCTTTGATCCTTCCCCTGCCCTCCTCATCCTCTTGTGGTCCTTCGCAGTTGGCTGATTCTCATGGTACCTGTCAAACAACACCAGTTTCTGTGCTGCTGGAGGATAGCGGCTCAGTCGAGCGCCGAAACTCGCGACAAAATCTCCTGCTGTCCCCGCAACTGGCCACACAACATGGTACAGGAGTCGACCAGCACCACGTCTGGTGCAGGTGCGTTGTTGACCGGCACACCATGACACTTGACGAGCACAGCCTTGTCTCCTTTCCTCAAACTCCCGAACTCGTCGATGAGAGATGGAGGTACGGGACTGAGTTCGTACTTGAAGATGTCTGTCGCCTTCATACCACGTTGTTGCCTAATGATCTGAAGCCGTACGAATAATGTTTCAATGTCAAAGATGGCCTTGTCTTTCACAACCACTACCTTTTTCATCTCCTGCATGGTCTTCACTTTCCTCTCGATCGGGCCATGGAATGTGCTGTGAAGCGAAGCGGCGAACTGTTCACTTTGAGTGCTGCCGATCTTGAGTGCATCTTGGACATTTAGGCCTACTTTTGCTGGCGCGATCTGCCCGTTGACGATGTTGTACAGGTCAGTGGCAGACCTGTTTACCCTTACGATTTTGGCGTAATTTATTACGATTTTCTGCAAAAAATACGCCATTCCGCTATCCGTGTCAAGACTACGATTTTCATAAATAAAAAAAATATTAATTTTTTTTAATCTTTTTTTTTTATTATCAATTCACATGTTTGGCATTGTTTTTTTCAATGGCAAAATGGGGTGAAAAAGCACAGGACTGACCAGAGATCATGTCTGTCTGATGAGACGCTGGAGAGCCTTATTCTAGTGGTGAAGTCTCGCCCTCACTCATTCGGCAAGCGCAAGTACAGTAGAGAAGCGCTTGACACACTGAAAAAGGCCTACTACGAGCAAAAGAAAAGAATCAATGATGCATGTGCTTTTGATGTGATCTTCTTTGAAATTATGATGACTACAAAAACTGACTGATGTGTTTTGTTTGTGAATGATGGATATATGTGCATGATTGCGTTTCGCAGACACAGTTGTCATGTGCGTTGTAATTAGCGACGAATGCTGGATGATTACTATTTTTGTGCCAGGATTACTATTTTTGGGGCTGAGCATTACTCCAAAACACTTATGGGGGTAAACAGGTCTGCAGTGGACTCAACAATGAGAGGGTGCGAGTACTTCTGCAGTTCCTCTGCAATCTTCGTCCGGTCTGCTGCGTCGATCGCTCGCCTTCTTTCACCTTCCTCTTTGTGCTTGCTCTCCTTCTGTCCATCCCCACCATCGAGACCCATCGGCTTTTCTGAAAGTTGCCTCTTTAACTGGATGCTAACATGTTCTTTCAGACAAAAGACAAACAATATGGCGTTTTCCTTATTTTTGTGTGACATTGATTTGAGCGTGAATGACGTTTACCTGCCATCTTGGCAGCCATCTTGCATCTGGGTGATATCAGAACGGCTTCCCAGCCTTTGGAAACATGGTCAGCACTAAGATCATGAATCTAGCTGCTTTAGAAACCCAGATATGGCGAGAAATGTGTTTTTATATATTTTGACGGCCATCTTGGCGGCCATCTTGGATTCTGTTGACAGGATTGACAAACCAACCTCAGAAATGAACTCGCCGACATCAAAAAACCCTATATTGAGGTATTACACGACTCTTTAGCCCATCTGGATCAAAAGTTACATATTGACCATCTTCAAGATGACCGTTGGGCGGCCATCTTGGATTCTGAGAATTTCCCAAAGTGCAACTTTAGGCAACCAAGCTAATTTGACTCTCCGTACCCTATAGATTACATTTCCGTCATAAAAATTTACAGGAACAGACATTTCCAGGTTTCATACATGACATAGAAGGCTGGCTGGTAGACTATTAATCCGATGCAAATTAACAATAAGAGCTGAACGCATGTGTTACAGTGTAGATAACAGTGACATACAACTGTGTGTCCGACAACTTGTTGAATAACGAATTCTATCGAAAGACATTTGTGAAAGTGTGTTAGCCTAGACCGAACAGATCAGTCTGCTAGTGGTCGGACCTTTAGCACACGTCCGGCCACACGCCATTTTTCCTCTCTCGATTCGAACATTTTCGGATCAATTGTCTTTCACTAATAGTAATACACTACAAAGCAGATGTATGAGTGTTGTAGTGTAAATGAATATGAGGCACAGCTGTCTGCCTGACAACTTGTCGAATAAGGAATTATATTGAAAGATATATGTGAAAGTGTGTGAGCACAGCTGATCAAAAGTCCGTCTGCTAAAAGCAGCTTCGATTCAAAAGTTTTTGGGCTCGATTATTCTTTTTTAAGTTACCCAAAACAACGTTAAGGAAAGTGCTATTGCAGAAAACTGACATGCATCTTCCCGTCGGATAACTTGCTCGATAAGGCCTTCTATTAAAAGATATTTCAGAAATATTGTGAGAGTGATGTTTGACGGACGTTGTAGCCTCTCAGTGCGGACTCTTAAAGTCCGACTACTGTGACCAAAAACGAGGCAAAATTGAAAATAAGTAATTAACACTGTTATTTACTAATTTTCACGTGAAAATGGTAACCTTAGGTTCTGGCACTAGTAAGCCGTCATACAAAAGCGTTTTGGTGTTTATATCTTTTTGGTTTGTTTGTTTGTTTGCCGACCACGAAGGGCCATATCAGGGTGGTGCTGCTTTGACATATAACGTGCGCCACACACAAGACAGAAATCGCAGCACAGGCTTCATGTCTCACTCAGTCTCATTATTCTGACACCGGACCAACCAGTCCTAGCACTAACCCCATAATGCCAGACGCCAGGCGGAGCAGCCACTAGATTGCCAATTTTAAAGTCTTAGGTATGACCCGGCCGGGGTTTGAACCCACGACCTCCCAATCACGGGGCGGACACCTTACCACTAGGCCAACCGTGCCGGTATATATTTTTGGTACCTGGTTCATGATCTGTTCAATTTCAAACTAAGCATGCACAAGTTTTAATTTACTTTCATTCTGTATGCAGGTACCAAAAGCCCGACATCACCGGAGGAAAATACAAGCAAAGGTATGCACGCATGTCTTCAGTGACTGAGAATGTTTATGGGATGAATGAGAGTTGCCTAAACTTCTACTGCAATATGTTTAAGGCATTCATCCCCATTTCATTTCATTCAATCCTATTAGGCCAGTAAAGGCACCCCACTTGACTCTGTGGTACTTTTTTCCTGATCAAAAATTTCTTTCACAGTGGTCACATGACGATGCTCAAGCAAGGGTACCCCCCAAATCGACCTGACATAAAAAAAGGAGTACCCCCCAAAAAAACCAATAGTTGGGGAAAAAGAACCCATCTATCTTTCTCTCTCTCTCTCTCTCTCTCTCTCTCTCTCTCTCTCTCTCTCTCTCTCTCTCTCACTGTCCGTCTCTTTCTCTCTGTCTTTCTCTCTCTCTCTCAATCTCTCTCTCTCTCTCTCTCTCTCTCTCTCTTTCTCTCTCTCTCTCTCTCTCACCCCCATTGGTTTGTATATGGGTCTGTGGCCTTAGTAATATAAACCATTATCTTTCTCTCTCTGTTCTATTTGTATGTCCGTGTGTATATATGATTAGAGTAGTATGAAAAAGAAAGAATTTCTGTAATGCTTATGCCACAAACCTTGTAAAATAAGATTTGATTCAATTTGGTCTTCCCCCTCTTCCATTTCAGGCAGTTTTCTTTGTTGTTGCTATAACTGCGAATAAAAGGTGTGTCATTATTTTTTATAAACAAGGAACATAGTTTTTGTTACTGTGAAAGAATTTTGGAATTGTTCTCTAATAGTTGGGGGGATGCTGTCCTGACCCAGTTGAAGGTCGGCACTTGTATATATATATAATATATTTTGTTATTATTATAAGGACCTTTAAACTAACCCCTCTTTTTCCTTTCTTTTGTGATGTAGTTTCCAACTTCATTATTCAAGTATCATGGGTTTCAGGAGTCAAAATCCAGACAGAGGGCAAGCGATACTTTTGTATCTTCTGCGAAAAGTACTTTGCTCAACACCTCAACCGGCACCTCATAAAAAGCCACAGCGAGGAGGCAGATGTTGCTGCGGCCCAGGCTCTTCCGGAGCCCCAACGCTCGCAGGCCCTCTTGATCATCCGAAACCATGGCAGAGACGGAATTAATTGGTATGTGTCCTGCAAGGAGCTAAACCAGATCACAAGTGGTCATGGAAAGCACTTGTGCACCATTGTGCCAGTACTGATTTTTAGACTACAATAGCTAGTTTTCTTATATACTGATTGCAAAAGATAGTACAGGGGTACCTGCAATGACTTGCCAGAAGTGTCCTTAAATTGAAGGTGGCCTGTCATGTTGACGGGTAATTTTGGTAGGGATAATAGACAAATGGACAACAGAAAGCGTCAGCACACTCTGGTTTACGTAAACTATCAGTTTCTGAACAGACATTGCCAGGTTTTTTACGCACAGTACAAACACCCTTTCATTTAAACACTCACCGCTTGCGAACATCCTAAGTACCCTCCGTAAAGAGCTAGCATTTTTTTAAGATTTTATTTTTGCATGGCCTGCAGGATTGTCTAGTACCAAAATCAGACGCTTTTTGGCGCTAGTACTAAAATCTAAATAATAAATTGACGACTTGTAACACAAGCATTCATTAATCCTAAAAGATTTGTTTTTCATCAAAAAAAGATCAGTACAACTCGAAGTTTTGAAAAATGGACAAAAAGGGAGTCCGGAAGCTTGTCACGCAAAGAAGTGTTTCCCGAAGCAGACACATTTTTTGCATTGAACTTGCTTCTTTGAAGCCAAACTCCACCGTTAAGTTTGTGTGACTCGCAGTCGTTGTTGCATTTTAGATTCAGAGTTACACAATAAGGCGAGTCGCATTGAAATCAGAAACTGACGACTAGATTGTGAAAAAAAAGGAAAGTTGATCACACCCCGGGGTCCACGATGGCTATGGCGTTAGATAAACCATGCAAAAATAAATTCATTGAAAATTGCTGGCTCTTTACGTAAGGCACCTCAGATATTCTCAAGCGGTGAGTGTTCAAACAAAAGGGTGTTTGTACTGTGTGTCTTTGATGGTTTGCGGGAGGCTTACTGTGCCTTAAAAGGGATATGTGGTCTCTCATCGGAGAGGCCACACATTGCAGGTACAACTCCACACACTTTTTAACTTTGTGACTTTCATTGCCGTGCACTGATACACTGAGCACAAAAAAGTAAAGGATATTTTTTTCAATGGTATACCCCAGATAACAGCAGTTATTTGGTCAGAAATATACGTGAATTTGAAAATCAGTCTTTCTTCTGCTCAAAAATGTGTTTCTGGAATCTGAGCAATATCTGGGTATGATGTCACTGGTCCGTGACCACATCTACTCTCAAAAATTGTGTTTTTTGATGGCTTGATTCACTTTCAACCGTTGAAACAGTGACTTAAACTGAATATTTTACATTTTTTACATTCGAAAGTTTATTTGGTGTCTTACCTAATGGTTCATACAAATTTCGTTCAAATCTGTCGCGCTGTCAGGCTGATCTAGTGTGTAAAACAGAGCGACCACAAAACTGAAAAACAGCAAAAAATCAATGGTTTTTATGGTGTTTTTGCTGGGTAGCTGCAGGCTCTCCAAATTTCACAGAACGTAACTTTTTGTGCTCAGTGTACATACAGCAGACTTGCGCTCTTCAGTCTCTTTGTTTGTATGTTTGCTTAATGCCCAGTCCACCACAAAGGGTTATGTATCGATTGGACATTGGATTTCCCTTCTTTGAGCCATGTGACGTCAGAGGCATACAAAACTTCATATTTTGGCGTTTCAGGTTGACCGAAACTTCAAAGGAACTACAAAACACACGTCATGTGTTTGATTGCATGTGTGTGTGCTGTTCAATGTCAAAACAACAACAAAGTCAGTACATGACGTGTGTTTTGTAGTTCCTTTGAAGTTTCGGCCAACCTGAAACGCCCAAATATGAAGCTTATGTGTTTGATTGCAAGTGTGTGTGCTCGTTCAATCGTTAAAACAACAAAGTCAGTACCTGAAAGGAATGCAATCGATACATAAATGTTATTTGCGTTTTTGACCAAAATATGACATTTTACACAGATCAAGACAGTCATTGTTCTCCGAGACTGCGCTAGCAGTCGAGGTGAACAATGACTGTCGAGATGTGTGTAAAATGTCATATTTTGGTCAAAAACGCAAATAACGTATAATATCAGGGCGGTTGCTCTTCAGTGCTCTTCAGTGTAATGCACCATAAAAGAGGAGTCACACTACACAAATTCTAACCTGTCTTTGATGCAATTCATGGTCTCATTGATTTTTGGGTTGTTCTTGTTGATTATTTTATTTTATCATATTCGTTCCATTTCCTTGTATTAATACACACCCCACAAAATAATTTTTAAATCCAACCAACATGGTGGGTTTTTTTTTACTCACATGCGAAGCAAAAGTGAGTCTATGTTCTCACCCGAGTCGTCCGTCCGTCCGTCCGGAAAACTTTAACGTTGGATATTTCTTGGACACTATTCAGTCTATCAGTACCAAATTTGGCAAGATGGTGTATGATGACAAGGCCCCAAAAAACATACATAGCATCTTGACCTTGCTTCAAGGTCAAGGTCGCAGGGGCCATAAATGTTGCCTAAAAAACAGCTATTTTTCACATTTTTCCCATTTTCTCTGAAGTTTTTGAGATTGAATACCTCACCTATATATGATATATAGGGCAAAGTAAGCCCCATCTTTTGATACCAGTTTGGTTTACCTTGCTTCAAGGTCAAGGTCACAGGAGCTCTTCAAAGTTGGATTGTATACATATTTTGAAGTGACCTTGACCCTGAACTATGGAAGATAACTGTTTCAAACTTAAAAATGATGTGGGGCACATGTTATGCTTTCTTCATGAGACACATTTGGTCACATATGATCAAGGTCAAGGTCACTTTGACCCTTATGAAATGTGACCAAAATAAGGTAGTGAACCACTAAAAGTGACCATATCTCATGGTAGAAAGAGCCAATAAGCACCAATGTATCGATTGGAGATTGGATTTCCCTTCTTTGAGTCATGTGACGTCAGAGGCCGACAAAACTTTATAATTTGGCTTTTCAGGTTGACCGAAACTTCAAAGGAACTCAAAAAAAAAAAAACGTCATGTGTTTGATTGCATGTGTGTGTGCTGTTCAATGTCAAAACAACAACAAAGTGAGTACATGACGTGTGTTTTGTAGTTCCTTTGAAGTTTCGGTCAACCTGAAACGCCCAAATATGAAGCTTATGTGTTTGATTGCATGTGTGTGTGCCGGGGCTCGTTCAATCGTCAAAACAACAACAAAGTCATAGTACCTGAAAGGAATTCGATCGATACATAAATGTTATTTGCGTGTTTGACCAAAATATGACATTTTACACAGATCTCGACAGTCATTGTTCACCTCGACCGCTATCGCGGTCTCGGAGAACAATGACTGTCTCGATCTGTGTAAAATGTCATATTTTGGTCAAACACGCAAATAACGTATATTGTACTTCCTATGTCTTGAATTAACAGCTTTGTGTTGCATGACCTTGGATGACCTTGACCTTGGGTCAAGGTCACATGTATTTTGGTAGGAAAAATGTGTAAAGCATGTGAGTCGTATGGGCTTTGCCCTTCTTGTTTTACCTTTCTATGCCCTCCAGCAAGAAATAGTGGACAGCGAGCTTTTCTTGCTTCCAAATTTATATTAATGAGCTAATTATAACATTTAATCATCATCAAAAACCTTGTCAATGCTTTCAATGTGTGTGTGATTCAGAAGTCGTTAGGTAATCTGGCAGTCATTAAAACAAGGTAGGGGTCAAATTAAAAGTTTTAAAGTTGCCACAGCGCTCCAAAAACTCAATAATGTTTGTTGCGGTTTTACAAAATGTGATCCAGATTCACTGAAGGGGGCCGGGGACTCAAAATAACCATTTTTTCATGTTGGGAGTCGTTTAGCTATGTTTTAGATATGGTTAGCTCTGTTCAATCAATCAATGAGTCTTATATCGCGCATATTCCGTGGGTACAGTTCTAGGCGCTCTGCAGTGATGCCGTGTGAGATGAAATTTTATACGGCCAGTAGATTGCAGCCATTTCGGCGCATATTTACCTTTCACGGCCTATTATTCCAAGTCACACGGGTATAGGTAGACAATTATTAACTGTGCCTAAGCAATTTTGCCAGGAAAGACCCTTTTGTCAATCGTGTAATCTTTAACGTGCACACCCAATGTAGTGTACACGGGGGGAGGTCACTTTGACCCTTATGAAATGTGACCAAAATAAGGTAGTGAACCACTAAAAGTGACCATATCTCATGGTAGAAAGAGCCAATAAGCACAATTTTGCCAGGAAAGACCCTTTTGTCAATCGTGTAATCTTTAACGTGCACACCCAATGTAGTGTACACGGGGGGAGGTTCGGACACCGAAGAGAGTCTGCACACAAAGTTGACTCTGTGAAATAAATTTCCGCCGAACCTGGGATCGAACTCACGCTGACAGCGGCCAACTGAATACAAATCCAGCGCGCTACCAACTGAGCTATATCCCCGCCCGTTAGCTGTATCATTCTGGTTTTTTTCTTTTCCTCTCACTTTGAAGGCCTGGGAATTATGTATTTTTGTCAGTATTGTTTTTTATTTTGTATTTTGTACGTTATTGTCTCCATGGAAGGTGTGATTTTTTGGGTGCTCATTTTTTGTAGTCTTTAGCATGTACAACAAAGGCATTTTGAGGAACAGCTGTCAATTTCTGTTTCAGGGAACTACAGCAAGTTCTCGAGAGAAGAAGAGAAGGCCGTGAGGAAGCTTTTTCAAGCTTCCATTTTGGGAGGAAAGCTTCCAGGAAAGAAACAAATTTTGTTGGGCATTGCAGGCAGCCAAACACTGGAAGGGAGATCCTGGACCCAAATTAAAGATAAAGTGGCAAATGAAAAGAACACATGAAGCACATGTACTAAATTTAACTGTTACTCCCTACTGTAATATTAATTCCATTTCCCGCAGTTTCCTGTCACTTTGAGGGAAAACTGCACTTTGGTTTGTGCAGTGCAGTTGTTTTGTCAGTTGTTCTCCTCTTTATTTGTTCTATCGTCTTTCTTCTTCTTTTTTGTGTGTGTACTTTTGTGTTTTTGTGCCTGAAGAAGACCCTTAGGTCGAAACGTCCCTGTTATTTGTTCCGTGTTCGTCATTTTAACGTGAGTACATTGCTTTTTGGTCTCTTTATTGTTCCCTCTCACGTGCAGTCGCCATTGTTTAATACTTTGAGGGAAGTTAAAAGAAATATTTTTGTCGACAAGCAAAGTGGTTACAAGCCCCCCGGTCATACACTTTTTTTTTTCGTAAAGCACAGATTTTTTGCTCCCACCCATGCAGTTGGAAAACCTTTTCAAATCTCTTGTGTTGTTTTAAACTTTTGCTCTAAACATTTGGTATGACACAAATTTTGAAGTGAAAATTGATTCGGATTATCACTTGATTATGTTTCATGATTTTTTTCTGGTTTACCTTGTTTCTTTTTGGTGTAAATATGTGGACGTCTGCACTGACAGATGTCATGACAGCTGTCCTTTGTATGAGATTGTCTGGGTTGTGGATAACTCCCATTGATCATGACTTTTGTATGGACCCGCAGCATTGTTACGTGTATTTGCTCTGTCCAGTAGGAAAACATTTTTAAGTCTTCTTGTGTTGTTTTAAACTTTTGCTCTAAAAATGTGGTTCCCATTGAACCTCAGTACAGATTATGGTTTGCAAAATATATGTTGCTTACTTGATTCTTGAGAATTGTGTTTGTTTTCGCTACCCCCGCGGGTTAGGGGGAGTCCCATATTGGTTGGGACGAGAAAGAATTTACCCGATGCTCCCCAGCATGTGGTAAGAGGCGACTAACGGATTCTGTTTCTCCTTTTACCCTTGTTAAGTGTTTCTTGTATAGAATATAGTCAATTTTTGTAAAGATTTTAGTCAAGCAGTATGTAAGAAATGTTAAGTCCTTTTTACTGGAAACTTGCATTCTCCCAGTAAGGTAATATATTGTACTACGTTGCAAGCCCCTGGAGCAAATTTTTGATTAGTGCTTTTGTGAACAAGAAACAATTGACAAGTGGCTCTATCCCATCTCCCCCCCTTTCCCCGTCGCGATATAACCTTCGTGGTTGAAAACGACGTTAAACACCAAATAAAGAAAGAAAGTCTGTTTTCGCCAAGTGAGGGTGTGTGACTGTGGCTGTGAGTGTGTTTGTGACAGTAAATTCAACACTATGAGTGACAAAGAACTGAAGACTGTGTGTGGCAGGGAACAGGACACGTTGTGTCATTCGCCTGTAAGTGTAATCATTATATTTTGTAACCATCAAAAACAATTTCCCTTGAAATCAAAACACAATTTCCCTTGAAATCAAAACATTAACAAGTAAGAAAAAATGACACCTGAAAATGGCATTCAATGGTTACTCATGCTCTCTCTCTCTCTCTCTCTCTCTCTCTCTCTCTCTCTCTCTCTCTCTCTCTCTCTCTCTCTCTCTCTCTCTCTCTCTCTCTCTCTCTCTCTCCTGAAAACAAACAAATATCAAACAAACATTGAGGAACCAAAGCTAAATAGCGTTTTAAAGTATAAGCTCAAGAGGATACTTCCCACTGTGATATTAATTACTAGTGTGTTTTTGTGAGGGTGCTTTAACGTTTCAGTTATAGGGAGTAGCACACGTTTGTGATATGATCCGTGCATGTCTTAAACAAGTAATGGCAGTGCATATTAGCAGATCTGCATTTTCAACCATCAAGTTATTCACGAATGGTAGTCGTCCGATGTTGGAATATAGCGTGTTCGTGTTTTTAGTCTCTCGTGTTCTTAGTTATATGAAGTCTTATATCGCGCACGTATCTCCAGACTCTGACTCGAGGCGCAGGGATCTATTTATGCCGTGTGAGATAGAATTTTTTACACAATACATCACGCATTCACATCGACCAGCAGATCGCAGCCATTTCGGCGCATATCCTACTTTTTACGGCCTATTATTCCAAGTCACACGGGTATTTTGGTGGACAATTTTGTTATCTATGCCTATGCAATTTTGCCAGGAAAGACCCTTTTGACAATCGTGGGATCTTTAACGTGCACACCCCAATGTAGTGTACACGAAGGGACCTCGGTTTTTCGTCTCATCCGAAAGACTAGCACTTGAACCCACCACCTAGGTTAGGAAAGGGGGTAGAAAATTGCTAACGCCCTGACCCAGGGTCGAACTCGCAACCTCTTGCTTCCGAGCGCAAGTGCGTTACCACTCGGCCACCCAGTCCGTTTAGTGTGATCAAGCAAACGCAAACAATCCTTGAATCTTTTAAAGCACGATAAAAAGATCAAGTATCGATCCTCATATCAAACAGACAATGAAGTAAGGCGTCCGCCCCGTGATCGGGAGGTCGTGGGTTCGAACCCCGGCCGGGTCATACCTAAGACTTTAAAATTGGCAATCTAGTGGCTGCTCCGCCTGGCGTCTGGCATTATGGGGTTAGTGCTAGGACTGGTTGGTCCGGTGTCAGAATAATGTGACTGGGTGAGACATGAAGCCTGTGCTGCGACTTCTGTCTTGTGTGTGGCGCACGTTATATGTCAAAGCAGCACCGCCCTGATATGGCCCTTCGTGGTCGGCTGGGCGTTAAGCAAACAAACAAACAAAAATTCAAAATCAAAGAATACAATCTCTAGCTGCGCACGCTAGCTTTGCGAAATAAAGTGTTGGTTTGGTTACCAACACCCCATCCCGCCATTTAATTTTAACACACACAAATTTAAAAGATTGAAAATTATTCCGAATATAATTTTCTAAATAAAATTTTTTGTCTTGGTTGAAAAATTGCGACACGACCTTAATTCATGCTAACAAACATTCTTATTAGGTTAAATTTTTTTATTTTTTTTTATTTAAAAAAAAAATATTTTTTTTTATTTAAAAAATTTTTTAATTTTTTTTTTAAACTAAGCTTTGGTTTTGTAACGAAAATCCGGCCTAAAGTCTTTTCATGCGCAAAAAAAAAAAAAAAAAAAATACCCCCCCCCCCCCCCCCCCCCGGTTTTGTAACGAGAATATGGCCTTAAGTCTTTTCATGCGCAAAAAAAAAAAAAAAAAAAAAAAAATTACCCCCCCCCCCCCCACCTCCTATTTTTTTTTTTAATAATTCTGGATTACTGGTAGCTTTTTTGTACTACCACGCATATGTAACGCTATTTTGATAAAGTTGATAGTATTTACAGCTTTCCGGTCATAATTATGTCCGGCTATCATTCACTTTTAGGTGGCGGATGTCCAGATATAACACGTGTTTCAGAATCTCTATTTTTGGGTGTGTAACTTTCAATAATGAGTGTTTTAAAAAAAAAAATTCTCAAAAAGTATTCTTAAAGTCCGACACATGTTTATACTCGCACTCCGTTTCTGTAGCTTTAGCAATAAACAAGTCCAGATATAACACATTTTTCTTTGCGGCTAATGTCCAGAGATCCCCCCCTCAGACACGTATGTGTGTGTGTGTGTGTGGGTGTGTGTGTGTGTGGGTGTGTGTGTGTGTGTGGGTGTGTGTGTGTGTGTGTGGGTGGGTGTGTGTGTGTGTGTGGGTGTGTGTGTGTGTGAGGTTTGTTTTTGGGTGGGCGGGTTTTTCTTGTGGTTTCTTTGTTTTAACCAAAACATTGAAAGGGGGTGTTGAAGGGGAAAGTGATGAGGCATTAATTGACATGTGCATCGTAAGTCATTGACAAATATAGCCGAATTCGGTGAAAAATTAAAAAAATAACTGTAGATCTCGCCGCAGAGTGCATACTCCTATTTTTGGCTCACGTAAGTGTAGCCTATGCGATCGTAACTTTGTCTGTCTGTGCGTGCGTGCGTGCGTGCGTCTGTGCGTGTGTATGTCTGTGGTAGAAACTCTAACATTTGAAGACGTCACATTACATTGACGTCACATTATGACGTAAGAGGGTTAGACGTCACGCGAAGGAAGTACTGACAGTCTCGGTCATTATTATTTTGAGCGCGCCGAGACTAGTTGGCAGTCGTGTCTTTGTAAGTAGGCTACATGCAGACAGACAGATCTAGATCTAGTGTCTCGCTTTCTTGCACAGTTTCACCTATGCTCTTTCTGTGTGTGTGTGTGTGTGTGTGTGTGTGTGTGTGTGTGTGTGTGTGTGTGTGTGTGTGTGTGTGTGTGTGTGTGTGTGTGTGTGTGTGTGTGTGTGACGGAGTGATTGAGTTTGTGTTACTGTTTGTCGATTTCTTACGTGAGCCTTGAAGGCTTCGCCTCTTGTCATCCGTGGCAATACATTTCGTACTTCTTGGCATAGCTGACAAGTTTAAAAAACACTGATAAACAGGAATGGTAGCTGGGGCCTCTTCTCACGCTCTCGTTCTTCACTTCCTTCTTCGTACTTGGCATAATTATACAAAAGAGAAAACTATTCGGCGAACAGCTGAGTGCATACCGTGTTATATTTTCTTTGTCGAACATATGAATGGGTGAACGGTGTAAAATATTTTGACCGCTCAAAATGGAATTCGTGTGACCTATATAAGGACTCGTACAAGGGGCAAGAAAGCTCTTAGCGTACAACCCCTTCATGTCCCAAATAGATACTTATTCTGGGGACACAAATAGAAACTTACATACATGGCAAGAAAGCATAGGGGGCCCGGATAGCTCAGGTGGTAGAGCACTGGACTTGTGATCGAAAGGTCGCTGGTTCGAATCCGGGCCGGGACGGACACAGGTCAACTTTATGTGCAGACCCAGAGACGGTATCCATCTCCCACCCCCGTGTCACCACAGTGGCACGTAAAAGACCTCGGTCATTCTGCCACAAGTGCAGATGGCTGATACCACCTAAACACGCATACACTTGTGTATCTCATCTAAAATCGGGATAAAACCCGGGAACATGCCCCTAATGGCTTTGCCGTGAGGGCGTAAAACTTGAATTTCTCTCTCGCAAGAAAGCATATGTTGACAGACACTTCACAAACAAACAGCGGCTTGTCTTACTTGTCGTGGGTTATATTTTTGTTGATCGGCTGGCGGTGGTTTTGTGGTAGTTCTGCTCTGTGATTCTGCTGGTTTGTCCGCTTCATCTAGTGACTGTTTTAGAGTGCAGCTTTTGTTTGGATTAGATTATGCTAGGTAAATACTTGGGGGCTCATGTG
>NC_090254.1:20641354-20643854 GCF_037325665.1 Littorina saxatilis
AAACAAACAAACAAACAAACAAACAAACAAACAAACAAACAAACCATCTCACGTCTGGCCAGGCTTGCACACGGGTGAAGACCATCCCTCCACTTGGACACATACCAACAATCTACAGCTTGGGTGTTTATTTTTTATATATTTTTTTTAATTTTCGATCAGACCAAGTGGACACGCTATTCAGCACAGTTTCTGGTTCTCTACATCTTCCTCTCCGTGCCGCCATTTGCAATGTTCATCAGAGCGACATGGTACGGTCTGCTGGATAAGACTGTGCCATGGCCGCGAAAAAAGGCTGTTGTTTTGGTGAGTGTATAGAGTTTGTCGATGCTAATGTGTGTGTGTGTGTGTGTGTGTGTGTGTGTGTGTGTGTGTGTGTGTGTGTGTGTGTGTGTGTGTTTGTGTGTGTAAGTGTGTGTGAGTGTGTGTGTGTTTGTGTGTGTGTGTGGGTGTGTGCGTGTGTGTATATGTGTGTGTGTGTGTGTTTGTGTGTGTGTGTTTGTTTATACATTAGTCAAAAACATGTCACAAATAAACTTTTTTTCTTACTATTCCATGGTTGTGCATGATTGATAACTCTCCCGCAAAGTTTACTGTCAGAGGCATTTGATGTTCACAACAGTTATGACTTACACAAATGCAAACCCTGCTTCTTTATTTGTCCCATAACAGGCTGTGTTCAGTGCTGCCTTGGAGTCAGCAGGCCTATGCTTGTTGTGCTACTCCGTGCTGGGCAGGTACCAGGCACCGCTGTCGTTGCTGTTGTTGGCGTCGTTGCTCCTGGTGCCAGCCATCAACACCATCTTCATCGTTAAGGGCATGCGCAACCGCGGCAGACTCAGAGCTCGCACCTTCGTCTTCGTCGTGGTCAGTGTGCATTTTGAAGTGTTGAGCACGTTGCAATTTAAGGCCAACATCGGTGCGCGGCAGATGTAGCTTCAGTTGCTCGTGCTGTCACGCTAAATATAGCTCCGTTAAATACCTTCTATTTGAAGAAGGCTTGGTCTCCTGGAAACGGATGTTCGGCTTAAAAAGGTACAGTCCTTCCTTCCCGTGGAAACAGGTCTGTTCTCTATCTCCGGTCTGGCCAAGGTTTTGTATGGGGAAAGGCCACCCTTCAACTTGGCTTCGAGCCAAACATCATCAGCCTTGGTGATTTCTGTGCAGAGTGCTATATTTTGTGACGAATCTCTTAAAGGTACTGAACTTGTCAAATCCAGGTGCACGGAGCCCCTGGGGCTTTTAGTCATACCTCAGGCAGCTATCCGTTAGAAGAACTACCAAGTTTCATTGACTTGCACCCAAAGAGTCAAGAACTGCGATTTTTTTACGAATCAATTTCGTACTCGGACCCGGCTGGTCTTGACCTATTTTTGGATCTAAATTTAGATTAGGTAGATCACCAACATCATGCACAAAAAGACACGTCACTAGCAAACTATGTCAGACGTCATCATGAGTTTGTGTAAAACAAAATGGAGGCCGGAATCACTCAGTTGAATCGAACTCCGACCAAACACCACGTAATAACTAGGTTAATTTATGCACTCGCGTGAACAAGAAACTGTCGAGCTTCACAGATGTCGTCGTTGGGTAGTTTTGGGTTTGTTTTACTACCATAGGAGGATTTTTGAACTGTAAATGCACTCAGCTGCAACAAAAACGCAAAACGAAGGCTGTGAGCTGCACTGTGCCTTTAAGCCACTAGGTGTAGTACCCTTCTTCTTTCCGTAAAACACCTTGGTGCTCAGTTCTTGAAACAGCGTCACTCGCATTCATCTGTTCAATATCAGTTTTTTTTGTTAGTGTTGTTTTCTCATTCTCACGTTATTTTCTTGCTGTAGCGGCTAGTGGATTACGCCGCTCCCGTCTTAATAATAAGACACCAATACACAAGTACTCTGTAAAAACTCAAACTGATGAGTTCATTATTATGGGCATCTTGTTCTTGTCCTTCTCAGCTGAATTATGTCATTACGTGTCCATTTTCTTCATGTTCGCAGATTGGTACATTATTACTGGCAGCGGGCCTGCTCGGGTGTTTTGTGTTGATTTACAAAACGGTTTCTCTGGACTATGAGCTCTGGCACCCGGCTGCTGCTTTCGTCTGTCTCTCCATCGCCTGGCTGCCGTCGTTACAGCACTACATTAGCACTTCCAACAGCAGAAAGAGCAAGGAGAGGACGGTGAGTGTGTTTGTGTTGGTATTAATCATAATTGTTGGCATGTTATATATGTACCAAAAAGAAATAAAACCATGTTGAAAAAAGAATTGAAAAAATGATAATAAGGGTATTTATAGGGCACAAATCCTAATATAGTTCTAAGCGCCTTACAATCTTAAATAAAATCATCTTAATAACAGCAACACTACACAACGTAAGCGGCTTAAATCAATCTTAAAAATAATAATCTTAATAACAGCAACAATATACACATTTAAAAACAAAGACACTTTAAATAAATGCAACACAATCACGTACACAATTCACAATTCAAA
>NC_090254.1:20648854-20703854 GCF_037325665.1 Littorina saxatilis
CGGATATGACGTCATCAAAGACATTTATGAAAAAAATGAAAAAAACGTTCGGGGATTTCATACCCAGGAACTCTCATGTCACATTTCATAAAGATCGGTCCAGTAGTTTAGTCTGAATCGCTCTACACACACACACACACAGACAGACAGACAGACACACATACACCACGACCCTCGTTTCGATTCCCCCTCGATGTTAAAATATTTAGTCAAAACTTGACTAAATATAAAAACAACCAAACGCAAATGTACTAGTACTTCTACGACTCGTTTGAATGTAAAACAGAAATGTAACACTATCTGTGACAATGACGGTTCTACGACTCGTTTGAAGGACAGTATAGATCAAACCTTAACCCACAACTACGACAATTTGTGTCAGACTTTTTTGAACAGGAAAATATGCCTCTGTTCAACAGTAACCAAAACATGGAAGATATTTTTGAAACTTTACAGAAATGTAACACTAGCCTATCTGTGGCAATGTTGCTTTTGAATTGAACCCACATTTGTTGAACAGGAGAGAATGTTCCTGTTCAACAGTGCCCAAAACACTGAATCTGACGTTTTTGAATCTTTTCTGTCATCTAACTGAATCTGACGTTTTTGAATCTTTTCTGTCATCTAACCCAATTGCTCATGACTTCATCGATCTTGAACATGCCTACTTTTCAAAGAAAGACAGACAAAAGCGAAATCTGCATGTTAGCCATCTGCCTGAAATGGTCAATGCACTTTTGTAAAATTGTCACAGCTGTGATGCACTTTTGTGAAATGGTCAGTGCTGTTGTGCACTTATGCAAAACTTGGTGCTGTGCTGTTAACATTTGAACAAAATGCAAAATGCATTTTGTTCAAATGTTTAGTGCAACTTGCTACTATATAATCGCTGTATGCGCTTTGTGGTAATAATGCACTGTTGTGAAAAGTTTGCGCTAAATGTTGGCACTATGCATTATTGTTGGAGCACCCTCCTGTAGATGCACCATGCTGAAAAATGTACTTATGAATCAAGCATTGACTGAAATAAACAATTTATATATCCAGCACAACATGCCGAATTCATTAACTTTTGACCCTAACCTTTAACACTTCCCAAAATAAATCTTTGGTGGACATTGCATCGACGCTGTTCATTTTGAATGAACATTTTTCTTGTCTAATATAGTCACTGTTTAGCCATACATGTGTTTCGTTGTCAGGACGAAGAAGAAATGCGTCAACTTCTGGAGTCTATACGTCTCATCAACGAAGCGAAGACAGGAGGAGACCGCTACTTCGAGTCACACATCATCTTCGACAACGGAGTACGGCAAAAAGAGCTGTCCGAGTTTGCCCTCACGCTCATTTCGCTGCTCGGTGAAACTCTAGGTGAGTGATCTGAGAAAAACAAAGGGAAGTACTACGTAGGTGCTCTAATTGCATCCGACATGTGCAATAGAGTAATAAATGAGAGTTATTCGGAACAATTCTCCTGGCACCTGAGAGAATAACAAGCATTGGAATGAACAAGCGACCTTCATACTCTTGGTGAGTGAGTGAGTGAGTGAGTGAGGAAGGGAACAAGTGAGTGTGTGGGTAAATGAATGTCGCAATCGTTCACGGCACATTCTGGCTGGAACGCTCGGGGAGTGAGTGAGGAAGTGAATAATAGGGTGCGTGAGTGTGTGTGGGGGTTATTGGGTGTGTGGATGAGTGAGTGAGTGATTGAGTGATAGAGTTAGGAAGTGAGTGAGTGAGTGAGTGAGTGAGTGATAGAGTTAGGAAGTGAGTGAGTAGGTGTGTGAGAGACAGAGGAAGTGAGTAAGTGGGTGTGTGAGAGACAGAGGAAGTGAGTGAGTTGGTGTGTGAGAGACAGAGGAAGTGAGTGAGTTGGTGTGTGAGAGACAGAGGAAGAGAGGGAGTAGGTGTGTGAGAGACAGAGTAAGTGAGTGAGTGGTTGTGTGAGAGACAGAGGAAGTGAGTGAGTTGGTGTGTGAGAGACAGAGTAAGTGAGTGAGTGGTTGTGTGAGAGACAGAGGAAGTGATTGAGTTGGTGCGTGAGAGACAGAGGAAGAGAGGGAGTAGGTGTGCGAGAGACAGAGGAAGTGAGTGAGTGGGTGTGTGAGAGACAGAGGAAGAGAGGGATTAGGTGTGCGAGAGACAGAGGAAGTGAGTGAGTAGGTGTGTGAGAGACAGAGGAAGTGAGTAAGTGGGTGTGTGAGAGACAGAGGAAGTGAGTGAGTTGGTGTGTGAGAGACAGAGTAAGTGAGTGAGTGGTTGTGTGAGAGACAGAGGAAGTGAGTGAGTTGGTGCGTGAGAGACAGAGGAAGTGAGTGAGTGGGTGTGTGAGAGACAGAGGAAGAGAGTGAGTAGGTGTGTGAGAGACAGAGGAAGTGAATGAGTGGGTGTGTGAGAGACAGAGGAAGAGAGGGAGTAGGTGTGCGAGAGACAGAGGAAGTGAGTGAGTGGGTGTGTGAGAGACAGAGGAAGAGAGGGATTAGGTGTGCGAGAGACAGAGGAAGTGAGTGAGTGGGTGTGCGAGAGACAGAGGAAGTGAGTGAGTGGGTGTGTGAGAGACAGAGGAAGAGAGTGAGTAGGTGTGTGAGAGACAGAGGAAGTGAATGAGTGGGTGTGTGAGAGACAGAGGAAGAGAGGGAGTGGGTGTGTGAGAGACAGAGGAAGAGAGGGAGTAGGTGTGTGAGAGACAGAGGAAGTGAGTGAGTTGGTATGTGAGAGACAGAGGAAGTGAGTGAGCGGGTGTGTGAGAGACAGAGGAAGTGGGTGGTTTCTGAATCTTTTTGACTCGTACCAGATTCACCTAAAGGTGAAACTTTCGACAATGAATGAGCAAGCTCCAATATCATGTCTGAATCGTACTGAATGTATAACTGGTATGAAAGACGACGTCGGTTGGACTGAGGTTGTGTGTGGTTAGTCGTGGAGCCGAGTGGGTGTACCAAGCTGGTCACTTGATTGATAGTAAGCAATGAGTCAGTCTCTCGGCACAAAAATGACGTGAAATGTGTTGTGTGTGTCGCCAGGCGTGGAGCCCAGTGGGTGTACCAAGCTGGTCACACCCTACGGCCTCAAGCTGAGCTGGGCGTTGCCAGGTCCTGCTGGTCAGCAGATGCCTTTCAACATCCATCTCAAGGACAACCTCATGGTTTGTGATTCGCAAATGTACTAACTAGGCGTTCACATACAAACATGCACGCTAGCACACACACACACACACACACACACACACACACACACACACACGCGCGCACGCACGCACGCACGGACTCACATACACACACACACACACACACACACACACACATACACACACACGTACGCATAATCACTCTCAGGTGGACTGAGAGTACATAAGTTCATTCCGTTTCTATCTGGGAAAACTTGAAACACAGTGTGCTCCTTTCTTGCCTTCCAAGAACTCATGTTCGGTTTTCCGTAAATATTTTACAGCAGCAGTTGAATTTAGCGACTATGCATCGTTGACTGGGTCTGGTTACAGGTGAAGAACAAAAAGCGATGGAGCCAGGTGATGTACATGTCCTACGTCCTGGACTTCCTCACTGAAGGTATGTTGTAGTGTGTACACACACAATAGCCATAATCCCCTATTCTTGTTCCTGAAGACTCTGCCAACCTCTCATTAAAAAAACTCAATAACTCTCTCTCTCTCTCTCTCTCTCTCTCTCTCTCTCTCTCTCTCTCTCTCTCTCTCTCTCTCTCTCTCTCTCTCTCTCTCTCTCTCTCTCTCTCTCTCTCTCTCTCTCTCTCTCTCTCTCTCTCTCTCTCTCTCTCTCTCTGCTGTTTGGGAGATGACATCACCAGATGAGAGTCTTTGCCAGCGACTGTCTCGTAACATTTATTGCCATGCTCCTAAACCCCAACGCCCCCCCCCCTCCCCTCTCTGTCGGTATGTCTCTCTATCCCCCCTCTCTCTCTCTCTCTCTCTGTCTCCATCTCTGTCCCTGCCCCCTCTCTCTCTCTCTCTGTCTCTCTGTCTCTCTCTGTCTCTCTCTGTCTCTCTCTCTCTCTCTCTCTCTCTCGCTCTCGCTCTCGCTCTCTCTCTCTCTCTCTCTCTCTCTCTCTCTCTCTCTCTCTCTCTCTCATTTTTTCTCCCTAAGCGTTATTCAGACAAATGATCCGGAACGCCAGTAACGACCTCTGATTAAGTTTCATCAATCTTTGTCTGTTCTCCAGACGACGATGACGCCTTCATCCTGACAACAGACGCAGACGTGGTGTTCACCCCAGACTCTGTAGAAGCCCTGCTGGACCTGATGACACGTGACAACAGTATCGGTGCCGTGTGTGCCAGGACACACCCCATGGGGGGCGGGCCTCTGGTCTGGTACCAGGTCTTCGAGTACGCCATTGGTCACTGGTTCCAGAAGGTGAGGTTAACAGCAGGTAGCTGACATAAAAA
The DNA here is from genome assembly GCF_037325665.1 of Littorina saxatilis. Taxonomy (NCBI): domain Eukaryota; kingdom Metazoa; phylum Mollusca; class Gastropoda; order Littorinimorpha; family Littorinidae; genus Littorina; species Littorina saxatilis. Next base: position 20,653,275 of record NC_090254.1, read on the forward strand.
CAAAACACAGATAGACTGCCAACGTTCCAAAACTCAGAATGAAAAAAGAAATGGTGGTAATTGGAACGTGTAGTATTGACAAAACTCAGAATGAAAAAAGAAATGGTGGTAATTGGAACGTGTAGTATTGACAAAACTCAGAATGAAAAAAGAAATGGTGGTAAATGGAACGTGTAGTATTGACAAAACTCAGAATGAAAAAAGAAATGGTGGTAAATGGAACGTGTAGTATTGACAAAACTCAGAATGAAAAAAGAAATGGTGGTAAATGGAACGTGTAGTATTGACAAAACTCAGAATGAAAAAAGAAATGGTGGTAAATGGAACGTGTAGTATTGACAAAACTCAGAATGAAAAAAGAAATGGTGGTAAATGGAACGTGTAGTATTGACAAAACTCAGAATGAAAAAAGAAATGGTGGTAAATGGAACGTGTAGTATTGACAAAACTCAGAATGAAAAAAGAAATGGTGGTAAATGGAACGTGTAGTATTGACAAAACTCAGAATGAAAAAAGAAATGGTGGTAAATGGAACGTGTAGTATTGACAAAACTCAGAATGAAAAAAGAAATGGTGGTAATTGGAACGTGTAGTATTGACAAAACTCAGAATGAAAAAAGAAATGGTGGTAATTGGAACGTGTAGTATTGACAAAACTCAGAATGAAAAAAGAAATGGTGGTAATTGGAACGTGTAGTATTGACAAAACTCAGAATGAAAAAAGAAATGGTGGTAATTGGAACGTGTAGTATTGAAAAAACTCAGAATGAAAAAAGAAATGGTGGTAATTGGAACGTGTAGTATTGACAAAACAAAAGCAGGTAGCTGATCTGACTGAAGGCGTGAATGTACTGGTTTAGAAAGTACAAACAATAGCTTGGAGAAAAGAAGAAAGTCTTGCGCAATGCTGTCGTTCAATCACACCTTACCGTCACTCAGAAGTACTAATATTCCACGGCTCACCCTGCCTCGTAGAAAATAAAGTTATCCATAGTCTTCGTTGTATGTACAGCCCAATGACAATCTACAAGGGACAAAGAAGTATATTAATATCACTGAGTATACTTGAAAAAAGTATTCGTGGTCAGGTTTGTCGTTGATCGTTTATCGCTTACATTGTCCAGTCGTTTATTTCAGCGTGTACCACGTGTGGTTTCAATGCCATTCATTTGATGTTTCAGGCAGCAGAACACATGCTGGGGTCCGAACTGCATGCACCACGTGTGGTTTCAATGCCATTCATTTCGTGTTTCAGTGGGCACCACGTGTGGTTTCAATGCCATTCATTTCGTGTTTCAGTGGGCACCACGTGTGGTTTCAATGCCATTCATTTCGTGTTTCAGTGGGCACCACGTGTGGTTTCAATGCCATTCATTTCGTGTTTCAGCGGGCACCACGTGTGGTTTCAATGCCATTCATTTCGTGTTTCAGGCAGCAGAACACATGCTGGGGTCCGTCTTGTGTGCACCAGGCTGTTTCAGCGTGTACCGGTGCAAGGCACTGGCGGACGTCCTGCCCAAGTACGCCAAGAGAGTGGAGACGGCCTTTGACTTTCTCACCAAGGACATGGGGGAGGACAGGTGGCTGTGTACGCTGTTGGTGAGTAAGCATAGGAGTAGGTAGGTAGCTGAAGCGTTGCACGTGCGATTTATGGTGCTTTAAATGGGATTCAGCAAAATCCGAGATTTGTTAAAGGCCATTCACTAACCCTTTAACCTTTTTAGACCTTTAGAAAAACGTAAATGTCGCAATTTGGCAGTATTGGGAATATCTATTGAAAACTACGTTGTGCAACTCAATTAGGCTTCTTTATTGGATAAAAGCAAACAAAATATGTAAATATATATGTACACTATTGGTTGTTATACGCACGTGTGCTGAACAGAGGCTGCTGAAGCGCTAGGTTCAAGGAAATGTCCTACAAAATAGGTGGTGTGATAGTTAGATAGAGTGCGTTGTTGCAATTCGTCTGTTTATAACTACCAATCAGAATTCAACGCTTTCGTTCGTATTCAGCATAAATTTGGTACCAATCCACACTTGGTTGATAACTAATTTCAAGAAAACCTTCTCTACCCTTTGTTTACATTGAGGCTATATATTGCCAGGGTATTTCAAAGTCCCCACCCACCTACCTACCCCTCCCCTCCCCCCGCCCCCCCCCCCCCCCCCCCCCGTCTCCACATCCCACCCTCTTAACCCCATCAACCACTGTCCAGGAATGTTTGTGTGTGTATATATATATATATATATATATATATAATATATCTCTGTGTGTGTGTGTGTGTGTGTGTGTGTGTGTGTGTGTGTGTGTGTGTGTGTGTGTGTGTGTGTGTGTGTGTGTGTGTGTGTGTGAAGTAAATGAATAGTCTGTCACATTTCCTGTTGATAAAAAAGATGATACTAAAAATAAAAATAAATTTAAACCAAAACAACTTCTCAATCCCTGCCTCCAGGTACAAAGCGGATGGCGAATTGAATACTGCGCGGCTTCAGAGAACAGCACGAACTGCCCGAGCGAGTTTGAGGAGTTTTACAAACAGAGACGTCGCTGGATCGCCTCCACGCTGGCCAACCTGATGCTGATCGTCAAGGAATGGAAGTACGTCCACATCCTCAACCACAGGGTGTCTGTCATCTTCCTGCTCTACCAAGGCCTGCTACTGTTCTCTACACTCATCGGCCCCAGCACTGTCATGCTGGTTGTGTCTGGTGAGAGAACCCTTTTTTCTTTGTTTTAAAGGGGTGGGGGCTCATACAAGGGCTGAATGTTTGCTGTGTTGACAATACGTAGATAGATTGTCCGTCATCCTTCTGCTCCACCAAGGGCTGCTACTCTTCTCGACACTCATCGGTCCAAGCACTGCAATGCTGGTTGTGTCTGGTGAAAGAACCTTTATATTATTTGGGGGTGGGAACTCCAAAACGAGCTGAGTGGTTGGTATGTTGAAGGTAGATAGATACACAGAGTTTATACACACCCTCAGCCACGGTTTCTGTCATCTTCCTGATCTAACAAGGGCCACTGAAAGGCCAGCTGCTTTTTTATTCGCTCATAGGGCCGAGCGCTATACATGCTGGTTGTGTCTTGTGAGAGGAACTGTAGTATGTATATATTTTTTTTGGGGGGGGGTGGGGGTGGGGGGAGTGATTGATGATTGAAACGGCTGAGTCGTTGTTAGGTAGTCAGTAGGTAGATGCACAAGGTGTCCGTCATCTTCCTGCACTACCAAAGGTTGCTGCTGATTACAGGACCTGTATACATGTATCATACTTATAATTGACTCTTAAAACGGGTCAGTGGTTGGTAAGTAGGCAGTACGTAAAACCACAGACTGTATGTCATCTCCCTGCTCTACCAAGGCCTGAATGGTGACCTTCTCTACGCTCATTGGTCTCTACATTGTTTTGCTGGTTGTGTATGGCAAGAGAATGTGTTTTCTTTTAAGACTATGTCATGTGCAAATAATAGCAAAGGGAGAGTCTTAGAAACGAGACCAGATTTCTTTATGAGTTTTGTTTCTGTTTGTTTGTCAGGTGGGTTGTCGTACGCCTGGGACGTGGACGCTATCGCAGCAGTGGTGGTGCAAATGTTGGCGTGCATTGGGTTTGCCGCCTGGTGTATCTTCACCACGCAACCCAAGCAGCTAACGGTGCGTTCATTTACACTGTGTTTCTGTACCGCGGAGAACAACGAATTTGTCTACTGAATTATACACCATTTGATTATACAGTGAAACCCATCCCGACCCCTTAGACCTTACACAATCTGAAAAAAAATCAAATATTAAAAGAGAGAAATAGTTTAAATAAAAAAGTAGGCTCGTAAAAGGCAGGAAGTTGGAATGTCGGTTAAATGGGGTGGGGGTGGGGGATCCACTGCAGTACTTAAGGCTCGCGAATACACCTGAGACTACGTTTGGAGTAGCCTCCCTTTTCGGATCTAGAACGCTTTGTGTGTCGTAACAGGTAATCCACTCATTATCCGTATCCATATGCAAAATACATTTTAAAAATAACATTAGGAAATGTCAATATCGTTCAAACCACACGTGTGTATATCATGTACATGAGGTCGTGTCAAACAAGTCTGGCAGGAACCTGCTTTTTCACTGCTGATGATGCCAAAGTCACCGAGACAAACGTCATTATTGAAACACTTGTTCGCCTGCTGTTTCCCATGGAAGAGTGTTTAGAACTTACACGACAGGCTACTCTTTCTAAAGTGACGTTTCTTTGCTTTGACGTCAAAGATTGCACGAGGCTTTGGAAGAGATCGAGGTTCCATTAGAAGCGTCTTCAATTTGTACTCCTCGACTGCTGGACGTTTTGACTAAAATAAACGTAAGTACAGTATGTAGGCTAAACAGAATACAACATGGCTTGCTGTGTCGTACCAGATTTACACTCGTTGCTCTTTCAAATATAGAAAAGCTCGCTTTCGCTCGCAGTTTAATATCTAAAAAGGCTACTCGTGTAAATCTGGTACGACACAGCAAGCCATGACATATTCTCTATTAAATACTTTTTTCTATATGGCGTAGTGACTCAGGGTCAGTACAAGTGACTTCATCGTCATGATTTTTTTAAGTGGTGATGACGTCAGTAATAGTGATCTCACCATCACCCTTGTCGTCATTGTGTGTCTAGGTGGCCAAGATGTACACGTTTCTGTACGCCGTGGTGATGACGGCGGTGGTGGTGGGCACAGCGGAGCAGATCGTGGATGACCTGAGCACTTCCACGGAATCGGCCTCCTCGGGAGGAGGTGGTCCTAACGGCACTGCCTCCACAACCACCACCCTTTCTCCCAGGCAACGTGAGTAGACGTCTGTTGTATTAAAAATGATACAGTGGAACGCCCCCTTTCACACCTAAACAAATCTCAGAAAATCAGGTCTTAAAAATGATGTAAACATCAACCATATGCTATAAGGGAGAGAACAGCTGTAGATCGCTTTTTGACTTGCAGGCAGATGATTGCCTCCCTTTAAGCTCTTTGGCTATTTTGGTGGGTGTTGTTTTTATGATAATTTATGCGCTTTATTTTTTCCTTTCCTTTCTTTCTTTTGAGTCTGCATTCTCAATTTACAGACATCAGTGCCTGTCGACCAATGACAACCCTTTATGATATCATCTTGGTTCAATATCCACAGTACAATTGTCTTTTACTCTCTAATTTCTATTCCTCTATCTCCAGACATCAGAGACCGTCGCGCGCAATGACAACCCTTTACGATAGCATCTTGGTTCAATATCACCAGTACAACTAGTCTTTCCTCTCTTAAATCTATTCCTCTATCTACAGACATCAGAGACCGTCGCGCGCAATGACAACCCTTTACGATAGCATCTTGGTTCAATATCACCAGTACAACTAGCCTTTCCTCTCTTAAATCTATTCCTCTATCTCCAGACATCAGAGCCCGTCGCGCGCAATGACAACCCTTTACGATAGCATCTTGGTTCAATATCACCAGTACAACTAGCCTTTCCTCTCTTAAATCTATTCCTCTATCTACAGACATCAGAGACCGTCGCGCGCAATGACAACCCTTTACGATAGCATCTTGGTTCAATATCACCAGTACAACTAGCCTTTCCTCTCTTAAATCTATTCCTCTATCTACAGACATCAGCGTGGATCTACCCCTGTCAGTGACCACCCTGTACTTCAGCATTTTGGTGTGCATTTTCACGGCGGCGGGTGTCCTGCACCCCAGGGAGTGCTACTGCCTGGTGCACGGGGTGTGGTACCTCCTGTGTCTCCCCTCCGGGTACCTCGTGCTCACCATATACAGCATCTGCAACATCACAGACTCCAGCTGGGGTCAGTGTGCTTTATTTATTTTATTCTATTTTATTTTATTTTATTTTGTTTCAATTTATGTGTTTATTTATTTGTTTATTTATTTGTTTATTGATTTGTTTATTTATTTATATATTTATTTGTTTATGTATTTATGTATCTATTAATTTACTTATTTATTTGTTTACTTACTTATTTATTTATTAATTTATTTATTTATTAATTCATTAATTAATTTATTAATTTATTAATTTATTTATCTATTTATTTATGTATTTATTTATTTATTTAATTATTTATTTGTTTGTTTATTTATGTATTAATTTATTTATTTATTCATTTATTTATTTATATATTTTTTTTATTTTCTGTAATGTATTTATTTATTTGTTTATTTATTCATTTATTTATTTATTTATTCACTTATTCATTCATTTTATTCATTTATATATCTATTTATCTATTTATCTATTACGCTTGGCCGTTTGAGATGACGTCCGCCTTTTTTGTTAGCTAAGGGCCAGTTATAACCATGTCCCGTGTCCGCTCGCTCGCTCTGTACAGTACCAGTATGTGTGAGGTCATCGACGTTGGCCGAGGAAAAGTTATTTGCGAGGTGCGGAGCCACTGAACAATTGAAAGCTCGGCTGAGACGGGAGGCCTCTTTTACCGTTCCACATCTAATCATGCATTTGACTAAAATATTAGGTAAATCAAAATTCTCCTGAAGTTTGGGTCAGCGAAAGCACAGCACGGAACAAAATCCCTCATTTTGTTACAGTGCATTCATTTTCTGTTGAATGTTCCCAGCTCGGATAATGTTTCTGAACTGTACTTGTAATTGTCATTAACGGCGTGTCAAACTCACAGGACTATTTTAGTGTGACGTTATTTGTCTAGAACTGTCAAAACTCTGTTACAGGAACCAGGGAGCAGGCTTCAGAGAAGTCAGCGGTGAAGAACGCACCTTGGCAAGAACGAGCGCAAGCTTTGTTTTTTGACATCTTCTTGTAAGTGGATTTTATTTTCCCTACGATCCTCATGTTTAATTCCAACATGAGATCGGACAATAATTATTGTCGTTTGTTACTGGCATTGAAAAACATCTTGTGGGTACGCGCAACTGTTTCAATTTCAAAAGAGGGTGCTTAGAAATAACCCGTCCTCGGGAAAAGCAGTGACGTTAGAAAATTAAATGCACAACTTTTTTTCTTCTAAAGATATCACTTCTTCCTGTTCTTGCCTCAGTTTTGTGTAAGAGCAAGTGCAAGAGCAATTGCAAGGATACAAGGCTGTCCGAATAAAAAAAAATAATAAAACCTCGGCAAAAGCGTACCGACAAGCATACACAACACATTTTGCGAACATTTTGGCTTTTTGGGCTACTCCCAGCGCAGTGTGTTTAGAAGGCCACGAAATTATAAAAAATGACACCATCAACATCTCTTGCTCCTATTCTGTTTCAGTTGCTGTCCGCGCAAAGCACCGCCCAGTACGACAATAGACACTGGCGTCCAGACCTACTATCCTCGAACTTCCTCCATGCTGTCCGAAGATGTCCCACAATCCCCTGCACCTCACGATGACTTCACTTCCTTTTCAACTCCGGCTTCCATAGGTGACTCTATCTTTGTTTTTCCTGATTGATTGAAAACAGGACTGGGTGGCCGAGTGGTAACGCACTTGCGCTCGTAAGCGAGAGGTTGCGCGACCCTGGGTCAGGGCGTTAGCAATTTTCTCCCCCCTTTCCTAACCTAGGTGGTGGGTTCAAGTGCTAGTCTTTCGGATGAGACGAAAAACCGAGGTCCCTTCGTGTACACTACATTGGGGTGTGCACGTTAAAGATCCCACGATTGACAAAAGGGTCTTTCCTGGCAAAATTGGTTAGGCATAGATAAAAATGTCCACCAAAATACCCATGTGACTTGGAATAATATGCCGTGAAAAGTAGGATATGCGCCGAAATGGCTGCAATCTGCTGGCTGATGTGAATGCGTGATGTATTGTGTAAAACAATTCCATCTCGCACAGCATACATAAATCCCTGCGCCTTGAATATGTGCGCGATATGAATTGCATAAAATAAAAATTAAAAAAAATAAATCCCTGCGCTTAAAACTGTACCCACGGAATACGCGCGATATAAGCCTCATATTGATTGATTGATTGATTGATTGATTGATTGATTGATTGATTGATTGATTGATTGAAAACAGCAAAGTGGTTGTTGCACTAACGTACGTTTTTTCCCCACATTTCTAAGCCCCACCTGAGAGGATTTTGTGTTTCCGTTAGTCAAGACCAGCTCTTACAAGTATGAACTACAGCTTTGCATACTACTGTATTGTACATGTCATTTTAGTTAAAACCTCATTTCTTAGTTCAAAACCACACATATACTTTTGACTACAACCGTTATTTTTTCGTGACTATGATATTTGTTTGTCTAATCTGCTAGTTTTCATTCCCACCGTTAGCGAAACAAAATTATACCGGTATTTTCTGTAAAATTCAGAGATGGAGTCACAGCAAGACCATGTTGATGAAATCCCGGATGAGACAGAACCGGTGCTCGTCGAAGAATGGCTACCCCTTGAAATGAGGGTAAGATGATAATAATATCGTACTGTTTTGGTAAATGATATGAGGAATGCAAAACAAATAGTTTCTGGTTTTCATATTACATTTAGTGGAAGGAGGGCACAAATAGGTTCTGATACATTTAATGTTATTTGCCAACTGTTATAATAGATGGTAATTAGGAATGCACAAATCTGTCCTGATGCATTTCATGTTCATTGACGACAGCGTGTGCATGTTCAAAAAGCAGAACACGTAGGTTCTCGTTTGTAACCGTTGCTTGATTCCCTGTAATATTTTGGTGAAATTGTTAGGATTTCTACGACCAAGAGTAGGTTACCTGATCGCAAAAATGATTCAGTGACAGTATTCTTCCTTCTTAGAACAAGGTTGCATATTGATTTCATTCGATAAAATCAACAAGAAATTCCTCCGAGGTAGGAAAAACACCCCCGTCCTTACCATTCTCACTGCCACCAACTGAGAAGGTTATTTCCCTTTGACCATTAATATGTCCCTCTATAAGTCCTTGTAGAATCTTAATCCACCAATAACTCCCTAACCGTGTGTTTGACTGGTCCCAATTTTTGTAAGGACCGTCTCAGGAATGTATAGAACCTGTTCACCAAGTTTGGTGACGATCGGTCCGTTCATTCTTGGGATCTATATGCGAACACAAACACACAAACACACAAACAAACAAACACATCGACCGAATCCTATACACACCCCTAAAACGATATCTAGGTAAATACAAACTTTACCTTAGCATTTCAACTGCTTACTTGTTTGTGTTATGTATATTTCGAAATACTTTCTTGATATCGCGATGTCTGGGACGTATTTTAGGAACAGAAATGTCTCTGCCCACAGTTAGCAGACAGGTCTTCCCACTGACTTATGTGTGCAAGCGTAAGAATGATCGCAGTTTATGTAGACACCTGGATGGATCCAGTTTACACAAAAGTATACACAGGCTGATATATATCTTTACATGAACATATTTGTTTTTGCAGGGACGCTACGCCCAACTGTTCAGGAAGCACGGGTTTGACAGCACGCTATTTATAGCGGGCATGACGGAGACCGACTTGCGTCGTATCGGAGTGACGTCAAAAGGACATTTGCACTACCTTCTGGCGCAGATAACCCTTATTCCGGCTTTTGAAATTGAGTACAAAGTGCCTGTAGGTTGACAGTCTTTAGTGTGCTTGTTGAGGAGAATATGGAATGACTGTCTCTGTGTGTGTGTTGTGTGTGTGTGTGTGTGTGTGTGTGTGTGTGTGTGTGTGTGTGTGTGTGTGTGTGTTACTTATTTATGTCTCTGTTTCTCACAGAATTCGTGTGTGTGGTCCGGGGGTGAGGGGGGGGGTTGTAGAAGAGGATGAATTTGGGTTGAAGAAAAAGCAGTCTGAATGTTCTATGTCTGTTGCTACTTCTGAACATGGTGATGGCCATGCCAGTGATTATGAGCTGATTTTCTTTTTTTCTGTGTGTATGTGCTCAGTTACCTTAAACTTACCTCTCTAAAAATGTGTTCCTTCGCGTCCCGGACACCAAACTCATTGTGTGTCATCCCATCTTCTGTCGGTACCTTACTGCAACTGGGTTATTCATATTCTCTCAAAGCTACGTTGCTAGCAGTTCGTTTTGGTTGTTGCTTTTGAATCTCCTTTCTTGATTTTGAAGCCACTGTGCCAATGTGTTTGTTACTAAACCGGCCTTCCTCATTACAGACAAACGTGGACGAATGGTTGGAGGAGATAGGACTGCTCATGTACCGTGACAACTTCCGCCGGAACCACATCAGGAACCCCAAAGAGATGGAGATCCTCAAGTCGTTTGGACGAAAGGAAATTGAACGAGAATTAGGAGTCATCAAAGATGGTAGGAATTCAACATAGCGAAACGGTCGAGGGGACGTATGGTTTACTGGCTCAAAGAGATATCTAAGTTAACATTCTAAAGGTGATAATGCGACACAGTTTTGCTCCGCAAACGTTTTCTTCAAAAGTTGTAAATCATGATGCAACTTTAATTTTGTGAAATGTTTTGCCACGATGTTAAATGAGTAAGAGTTCTTATTTTCACATGTAAAGGTGACTCGAATCCGATTATGTTCACGTATTAGCACTCTTAATTCTTTTGCTCAATGTTTGCATTTGTAATTTGTCTCAAAATTCACGTTTCTTTGTGCAGGCCATGTCAAAAGGTTGAAGTACGCCATATCTATGCTCAGAGATCCAACAGAAGGTAAGCGCATCGTTAAAAATACAACTGTCTTGGTCTTGGATTGTATCAGGAAATGACACTGTTGAACCCTTCCCAGACGAGCATGTGTGCTGCTTGTCCCTGTCTGATGAATGACATATCTTGAACTCCTAAAACATGTCTGCCGGACTAAAACACACCTACGGATGTTGAGGGGAGGGGGCGGGGTAAAACGTGACCTCTGTGTATTTTCGAATGGTCGCAAAACGTAGGTACACGCAACCACTCTTCACTCTGCCATGATCATAATTCATCGTTCACCCGCGCATGGTTTTACAAGAAAGCACACCAACCCGCGTCGTAAAGGAGGTAGAGGAGGAGAGCTCAAAGGGTTTTAGCATCTGCCAATACGGCCTCCAGCTGTCTGTGCAGGTGATGGAATAGTCGCAATTTATGAGTACATGCACTCCACAATTATCACAGTTCATCGTTCATTTACTCGTTCTTCTTCAAGGAACAGCCCACACCAGAAGGTTGGTGCCTATAGAACCAACACTTGCAACTCGTGTCTTCTCAATCAAACAGCACCTACACGCGTTGAGAAGGGGTGGGGGGGGGGGGGTTGCAGGTGGAGGGGTGTCACAAAACGTGGAATGGTCGCACATAGCCTTTATGAATCCAAAAAGAGATAGACTGCTAATTACTAACTGCTAATTACTAACTGCTAATTACTAACTGCTAATTACTAACTGCTAATTACTAACTGCTAATTACTAACTGCTAATTCTGTATCTGTTTGTCTGTCGGTCTACTTCAAAGACCTGTGGGTCGACGTACTGTAAATGTAACGTTTTGTTTTGTCAATAATAAACGTTCCAATTACCTACCATTCTTGTTTTTTGATTTCGCATATATATATATCCGTACACGTATCCGTTATTTACGCGACCATTTCAACAGTTATCGTTCACTAGCTCAAAGTTAATCTAACTTTTTCTTTCAAAATCAACCCAGCAGAAGAACATAAAGATGCGTCAGGTCATTGACGACGTTGTGGATAATATGGAACACAACACGTGTCTTCTGAAACAAAACAACCAATACCAACACGCGTTGAGAGGGTGGTGGGGGGTGGTGGGTGGGGGGTGGGGGTGCAGGAGGAGGGGGGGTCACAAAACGTGGAATGGTTGCATATATATGAGTACACGTATCCAACTTTACGCTACCATTATTATCACAATGTATTGTTCACTAGCTCAAAGTTCAATTTTGTTTTCCAAAATCAGCCCAGCAGAAGAACATAAAGATGCGTCAGGTGATTGACGAGGCCCCCATGCACGACCTCAGAGAGTCCAACGTGGAGGAACACGACTTCTGGGAGACCCTCAAGCTCAAGTGTCTGGAGCCTGACCTCAAGGCGTTCGGCTTGGAAGGAGAGGTCAAGGGTAAGCTGTAGATAGATTAGATCTCAGAGATGAAGATGATGATGACGTTGGATTCAGGGACTTTTTTTCCATTTCACTTCATACTTTATCGTCCCATTGCTGCTGAATTCGGTTCGCTTCATGGTACTGGAAGAATACCAGCAACAGAAGTCGCGCGACCTACGTGTGTCCGTGTTTAGGTGCAATCAGCCACCTAAGATAGAGACAGATGCGGGAGTATAGACCATTTGTGACCCTCCACCACGGAATGAGTCGGATGTCACCTTTGCATGATTTTTTTATTTACATTTCCTTAAAGATTATGTTATGCTCTATCTAGTGGTGAAACCCGTTTTAAAAAAAGAGCAAAAACTGTTCGAGTTATCAGCCTGTGACTAAGGTGACCCTCACCCTGTTACCAGACACCCCCCGGACGTATATTAGTCCTAGCGCAGAACCGCGCGAGGTGACACCCGACTCATTCCGTGGTGGAGGGTCACATTTATTCTTTGATGGACTATTAAAACACACCGGAAAGCGGTTTTTAGGCACAGAATGACCAGGGAATATGGTGATTATAGTTTTCGGGATGAACCCAATGGATTTTGTTTTCTGTTGGTGTTTTGGTCAAAACAATTGCTGATGTTGAGATGAGAGATAGAATGCTCTTCATTACAGTATTCCAAGCAAAAGGTCATTGACATCATTCAAAAGAGAAACAGAAGGATGAAACAGAAGGTTAAACTCAAATTAATGTTGTACGCCTTGAAAGAAGAAGCAACACTAAAGATCGCAAGAACTGGACATACGCTGGAATAAGTTAGCATTCTGCCTTAAACTTAACGTGTCTGGTACACAGCTCAAAAGTAACGCAGCACGGAAGCTGTTCAGTGTCATTCTTGTGGCTTAGTTTGATTAAAAGTGTATGTGGGGCTTACAGGAGTAGCACACACGGAGATGAGGTTTGACTGATTTGTCTGTTAATGTTTGTTGCAGTGAAGCTGGCCAGCCTGCGAAACGATTGGCTCATGATACTGGCTGTAAGCAACATCCTGTGGCTGATCCTGATCTCCACTCTGGCTTCTAAAGGTGCTCTCACCGTGCTTGGAGCTAATCCTCTAGGTAGGTGCCTGGCTGGCTGGCTGACAGGTTGTGTGTTTGTGAGTCTAGCCATGGGCCCAGGATCGGAGTGCCTGGCGAGCTCTTGTTGGCGGCCTATGCCCCGGACGGGGTCAAAGGCACAAGTAAGTAAGTAAGTAAGTGTCTACCCATGACAGTGAACAACACGCTGTGGCTGTACCCATGACAGTGAGCAACACGCTGTGGCTGATTCTCATGTCTACCCTACCTTCTAAAAATGCACTTCCTGTGCTCGGAGCTTATTCTCTAGATCGGCGTTTGGCTGGCTAACTGTTTGAGTGTCTGTGGGTTTTACTCCCCTGATGCTATTGGCCAACGTTTGTGTTGTACTGACAATGATTAAATTTAACGCGTTGTAGGGTTTTACTCTCCTGGTGTTATTGGCCAACGTTTGTGTTGTCAGTATTGACAGTAAATTAACGTGTTGTGGGGTTTTACTCCCGGATCCCCTGATGTTATTGGCCAACGTTTGTGTTGTACTGACAATGAATTGACACATTGTGGGGTTTTACTCCCCTGATGTTATTGGCCAACGTTTGTGTTGTATTGACAGTGAATTACCGCGTTGTGGGGTTTACACCCCTGATGTTATTGGCCAACGTTTTTGTTGTACTGACAATGATTAACGCGTTGTGGGGTTTTACTCCCCTGATGTTATTGGCCAACGTTTTTGTTGTACTGACAATGATTAACGCGTTGTTGGGTTTTACTCCCCTGATGTTATGAACACTGATGGGGCGGGGATATAGCTCAGTTGGTAGCGCGCTGGATTTGTATTCAGTTGGCCGCTGTCAGCGCGAGTTCGATCCCAGGTTCGGCGGAAATTTATTTCACAGAGTCAACTTTGTGTGCAGACTCTCTTCGGTGTCCGAACCACCCCCCGTGTATACTACATTGGGTGTGCACGTTAAAGATCCCACGATTGACAAAAGGGTCTTTCCTGGCAAAATTGCTTAGGCACAGTTAATAATTGTCTACCATACCCGTGTGACTTGGAATAAGGCCGTGAAAGGTAAATATGCGCCGACATGGCTGCAATCTACTGGCCGTATAAAATTTCATCTCACACGGCATTACTGCAGAGCGCCTAGAACTGTACCCACGGAATATGCGCGATATAAGCTTCATTGATTGATTGATTGATTGATTGTTATTGGCCAACGTTTTTGTTGTACTGACAGTGAATTAACACGTTGTGGGGTTTTACTCCCCTGATGTCATTGGCCAACGTTTTTGCTGTACTGACAGTGAATTAACACGTTGTGGGGGTTTTCTCCCCTGATGTTATTGGCCAACGGTTTTTTTTTTGTACTGACAGTAAATTAACGCGTTATGTGGGGTTTTACTCCCCTGATGTTATTGGCCAACGTTTGTGTTGTACTGACAGTGAATTAACACGTTGTGGCTGATTCTTGTTTCTACCATTTTGAGTAAACTGCTCGTAACCCAAGTCTTAGCAAAAAACACAGGTTTGAATTTTGTCCTGACTGCTTTTTTCCTGCCTTCCGAATGACAGCTACAGAGACGTTGTCTTAATGCAGATATTTACTTGAAATTCAGCTTGCCAGGTTGAACTAAACCGCGTCTCTAAGCGCAAACGTGACGCCAGGGCTGAGGTACGTGCACGAACCGAAAGTGGGTGCCACCCAACCGGGAGAGAACACATCGCGAGGTCTGATCCATTGAAATCACAACGAATCTCTATTTCAACCAATCCAACACTGCGGCTGGCTCCCACCCGGTTGGGACATTTCTCGTGCACCCCGACCCTGGTTATTTCTCTGTCACTTGTTCACTCCAAAGTCCACTAGGTCGACGTATTAGTGAATATTTTTTGTGTGTTTTTTCACGATTAAACGTTCCCAAAAGGAACCTGTCTGTTTTTAGGTGTGTGTGTTTCTTTAACTTTGTCACTCATTTATCTGGTTTTTCAATCTGGTTGCTCTTTTTCAGGTCTTGTGTTTCTGGTGGTGTTCGGTCTTCTCTTCGCCATCCAATTCCTCGCCATGTTGCTACATCGCCTCTACACACTTTCACACTACCTCGCCAGGGCCCCCTACAGGTATTAAAGATACAATGCTTCCCGCTTAAACGGTTCGACTCACCATCACAGATCTGACAAGGCTTTTACGTTGGAAAAGGACCCTCCCTCTAATTGCACACACACACACACACGCACGCACGCACGCACGCACGCACGCACGCACGCACGCACGCACACACACACACACGCACGCACGCACGCACACACACACACACACACACACACACACACAGAAACACACGCACTCACACACAGAAACACACGCACTCACACACAGAAACACACGCACTCACACACACACACAAACACACACACACACCCTGACACATACTCACACTCACACACACACGTACACACACACACAATCAACAGCCGAGATGCTCCACGTGCAGAATAAGAAAGTTTGGATGAAATTCTGGTGAGCCTGCATAATATATGGCCCCTCTCCTCTAGTAGCAGTAGTAGCAGCAGCAGTAGTAGTCGTAGTAGTAGTAGTAGTAGTAGTAGTAGTAGTAGTAGTAGTAGTACAAACAGAATTGTCGTTTTTGTTCGCGTCGTTGTTTACAGTGATTTTCCTGTATTGTAAATAGTTTTAAACATGGAGCGTGCCAGGTTAACTCAAAAAGGAAACGAACTTGCATCGGTCCCGCATAGCAATATCAGCTGAAGAGACGATAATTATTATTAGTTATCGTTAGATTTGACCGTGATATTATTAGTTATCGTTAGATTTGACTGTGATATCAACATTTATCAGTCTGAATGTCGAGAAAGCTGAAATCATATCAGATCGAGGCGTAAGCCGAGATCTGATATGATTCAGCCTTTCATTTGTGTCTTTGTTTGTTGTTGGCGTAATTTACCTATTTCATATAACCCCAGGGTATTTTGAAAATAAATGTTGCCTTGCCTTGACAGGTGCGGACGCCCCATGAGCAACTCGTGGGCTTTCTCACGGGAAAAGCTGCGGAGGAGCGACTTTGACGAGACGGCGGACTGGGCAGCCGTGCTGCAGGTCAAGCAAGACGAGAAGAGGGCCTGGGCCAGGGTCATGCACCCCAAGAGGAAACAGAAAAGACTCCGGACCAGCAACCCCAGCAGTGCGGAACACTCTACTGAAACCACTCCCCTCGTCGTTTAAAATGTGTAGGTAGCGCTCGCCGAAGAGCCAGGGTCATGCACCCCAAGAGGAAACTGAAAAGACTCCGGACCAGCAACCCCAGCAGTGCTGAACACTCCGCTAAAACCACTCCCCTCGTCGTTTAAAATGTGTAGGTAGCGCTCGCCGAAGAGCCAGGGTCATGCACCCCAAGAGGAAACTGAAAAGACTCCGGACCAGCAACCCCAGCAGTGCTGAACACTCCACTAAAACCACTCAACTTGTCATTTAAAATGTGTAGGTAGCGCTCGTGCCTGGATTTGAACAGTAGTAATACTCCACTTCGCTGCCGTTTGACAATTGAAACTGGCCTGGGTAGCGCCCGTCGAACACTGTTCAAAGGAGTATCTAAAGATGTGCCTGGGATCGAATAGTTGTACTAATCCAAATCGCTGCCGTTTGCCAGTTGAAATTGGGAAAAGAAAAAACATATCGTCGTCGTTCTGGAATGTTGGCGTAACTCGAATCTTTGCGATTTTATCGATTTTGTTCTTTAAACTAAGTAAATCATTCTCCATAAGAAATATTCTCTTAAATACGAATGGCAATGCATGATTGAACACTCTTTTATCTTTATATCCGTACCAGGTACAACTACAAACACTATTTCATAACAAAAAATAATTAGTTTTGGCCTCATGCTGAAAAGCTGTCTAACATGAGGCACGCCAAATTTCCATGACGACGTCTATAATTATAGCATGCGCGAGCCGCTGTATGTCCACCGAAAACGCCAATGGGGACGAGCCTTCAGGACAAAATCAGTGTTGTGTGAAGCAGTCAACCGTGTTAAACCGTATGTTGGAATACATGTGTGTGTGTGTGTGTGTGTGTGTGTGTGTGTGTGTGTGTGTGTGTGTGTGTGTGTGTGTTTGTGTGAGAGAGAGAAAGAGAGAGAGAGTGTGTGTGTGTGTGTGTGTGTGTGTGTGTGTGTGTGTGTGTGTGTGTGTGTGTGTGTGTGTGTGTGTGTGTGTGTGTGTGTGTGTGTGTGTGTGTGTGTTTTAAGAGAACTGAAGTGAAACTCCACATTATAAAAAAAATCCACAATTTCTTTGCTAAATGTCTTGATTACTTGCTTGATCGGTTGGTTTACCTTGTGTCGCCTTTGAGGGAGAAAAACGAATATGTTGTCATGGCCATCTCATGTATCCCTGCCATAACCAGCAACCGGTCTTGTTTTTATTTTGTGTTTGTTTGTTTGTCTGTTTAACCGTATTTCTGTATGTCTGTCTGGTTTTGTTTCGTTTTGTTTGTTTCTTTGTTTAGTTGAGATTTTTACTTTCAGCCAATGACATATTTTCACGTGTTATATGTTTGCCAGTGTACATTTTAGAAGAGATTCTATGCAACTATGTCAGCGAATTGTTTTGGCGTATTCTGAGATTATCCGAGCGTTGTCCTGTAACCTGTAATGGGAATATATACTCTTAGGTTTATCATACCAAAAATGTCATGCTCTTGCCTTATCTTCTAAGAACGCCTTTGTTTTACTGATATGTACGTTACTTTCTATCTTTATTTGGCTTTATTCATATGTGATGGATTTGGGACTTCTCAAAAGACGATATTTTATTGTTTTGACTCCGTCGCGATATAACCTTGAACGGTTGAAAACGAGGTTAAACACCAAATAAAGAAAGAAAGAAAGAATTGTTTTGACTTTTACCTGTTATGATACATTTTACTGGTTTAATTAAATTGCGTTATTCCTAAGGCAAATGACTGTTCATATGCACGAATTTTCATACGCTTGCTTTAAAAAGATAGTGTATTCGAAATGCTTCAGATGTCGTTAGGCTATCAGTACAACAGTTTAAAATGATCTGTGCATGCATGATTACTTGACAGAACGCTTTTGCGTTCATATACATATCACCAACATACTTTCAAATGATAAGAGTTATTGTTCACGTCAACCTACGATGCATTGTGAAGTTATTGTATGAGAATGGTATGATTAATAACACGTTTTATTATTATCATCATCATGTGTTTTTAATTAGCCATTTATATATTGAATCAAGTTACCACATATCACCATGCTGTATGACGAAAAGGAGTTTACACAGGAAAGTCAGCAGTCATCAACAATCTTCATCATCATCATCATCATCATCGGCATCGTCATCATCATAATCATCATCATCATCATCACCGTCATCATCGTCATCACCATCGTCATCATCATCATCGTCATCATCATCATCGTCGTCATCACCATCATCATCGTCGTCATCATCATCATCATCATCATCATCATCGTCATCATCATCATTGTTCTCTCAAACAGCCTGTGGACGAAAAGCTGATTTTTAAGCACACATGTACCCACATGTTTGCAAAGGAACAATCAGAATGTTATCAATTATTACTTGCAATTATGAGAGAAGGAAGAGGTATAACTTGAAAGATCACTTTAAGATGGTTGCGTGCAATCATCGGAACATGTTCAATCATTTTTATATATTCAGCAGCGCAAATTGATCACATTATTAGGCTGGAGTCAAGATTCGACGAACGCCTCACCTTTTGGCGACTTCTGTGATACAACTATTTGTCTATTTGTGTACGTACATTTTGCATATGCTCAGTTTCCAACAAGTACAGCACATATGTACCTGGTTCTTTCTCGTATTTTGTAAAAATAAAAATAAAACACCATTTGCGATTATGTAATGACAAACGACAGCGACTGAACACACCAAGACTTCTCTTCTTGACCCTGTATTTCAAAGTGACATCTTTGACGTCATAAGCAAAACAAAAGTTGGAGAAGACGTCATAATGCACAGCTTGACGTCACCTAAAACATCGTGTGACTTCTCCCAGGAACTGACGGAGAATTTTGAAAAAGAAGTCTGTTTCGGTGTTTTGTCTTATTCGCAGAAGAAAATGAACCGTAATGTCACCGCCAGGCTGTGCATGCATCGGTGTCGGATGTCATTAAATTGATCCATATGTGTCCACCTATGTTAAGTAATATATATCAAACTACATTATTACACTATTGTTAGAATTCCTATGGACGTGTTTGTCAATAGATGCGAAATAAAACAAATTAAACAAATCTCTCTTTCTCCGTATGGTAATACGCACGCGCGCGCGCGCGCTGGTGTGTGTGTGTGTGTGTGTGTGTGTGTGTGTGTGTGTGTGTGTGTGTGTGTGTGTGTGTGTGTGTGTGTGTGTTTCGTACATAGTCGACACCAGAGTTACCGACAATATTAGCACGTGTTATTTACCTAAACACCTTCTGCGGACAAACGCGTTGATGTCTTGATTGTCACCAATACGTAGTGGTCAAACGTCCGCCTCGTGATCGGGAGGTCGTGGGTTCGAACGCCGGCCGGGTCATACCTAAGACTTTAAAATTGGCAATCTAGTGGCTGCTCCGCCTGGCGTCTGGCATTATGGGGTTAGTGCTAGGACTGGTTGGTCCGGTGTCAGAATAATGTGACTAGGTGAGACATGAAGCCTGTGCTGCGACTTCTGTCTTGTGTGTGGCGCACGTTATATGTCAAAGCAGCACCGCCCTGATATGGCCCTTCGTGGTCGGCGGGGCGTTAAGCAAACAAACAAACAAAGAAAGAAAGTAGTGGTCAAAATTATTTGAGAAATATGTTCCTGCTCTGCAGAGAAAGCTTGTTGGCAGGTTTTTGTGGCAGTTTTCGATAGTTTCAGTGCTCCCCAAAATGCGCTTCCCTGCGTCCTATACGCACTAGAAGCCCAAATCACGTACTAGAAATTCATGGAGGAGGTCCCGGTGTAGGATCCGGTCCGGTCCCCCCTCTGAAGTAGTCCCCGGGGGACCAATTCGTGGCAAAAACTGCTCAATAATGGTCCCCCCTTAGACATCCAGCCTCGTTTTTCTTGTTACAATGTTAGTAATGTTACCAGCAATTTTAGAGAAAAGAAAGGAAAGAATCAGAGACTGGTTTCATTTCTTCTTATCAGTATTTATTTATTATTCATTTTATTTCATGTGATTTTTCTTTTGAACGGCATTATAAATCAGATCTATTTTATTTTCTGCAAAATATAGTCAAACAAAGAGATTGCTGTCTGTGCACTACATAATACTGGACGAAGATATAGATTGAAAATGGCTTGAATGCCTAAGAAAAACGAGGCTGGATGTCTAAGGGGGGACCATTATAGAGCAGTTTTTGCCACGAATTGGTCCCCCGGGGGACTACTTCAGAGGGGGGACCGGACCGGATCCTACACCGGGACGCACTACATGTTTGTTGTCGTGCGTCCCGCAGTGAGTTGTCTGCTGCTGCTCGCCTTTCTCTTCCCGTAGCTACTCTTTTCAGACTGTAGTCGCCGGCTAACATTACAAAAATAAGACCAGACGTCAAGTTGAAAGAGTGAGTGGGTGTTGTATTTGCCTTGAAATAATAATTCGGAAACCATTCATTTACTGAACTGATGCAGTCGTATTTCAGTGTAGTCTGCTACGTTGGCGATCCTGTCAATACACATCTATGGTATGACAGAGTCGATCGAGTCAGTCTTCCAAACTGGTCTAGCTGGTACGTTATCGGAATAACACTTGTGTTTTCTGTTAGCCGCTGGGAATTGTATACTAATGTGGATGATAAGCTACATGCCACTAACATGGCATATGAGAAGAATTTATGCAAGTCGGCGAAAATGAGATGAAACACAGCGGCTTCTATTTTTAGATCAGTGGCACTGTGGCACAGGCACTGACATGCAATCTGTCAGAAAAAAAAACCTTCTGCTTTAATTGAGAAGCAGGGAACTTATGGTCATTTGGTATTGTGGAGAATATAAGCTACATGTCATTAATTAATTTTGAGGATCAGAGCACAGTCTCGCTTAGGCAAAGGGCGGAAGAATACGCTCTGTGGGAAAGTTAGCGCACTCCAAGAGTGCGCAAACAGTTTTAGCGCATCGCCATTAGCCAATCAACTGGTTCACATCAGTCTTGTGACACCAGTACTTACTGACAATTATTACTATTAGTGTCAGTTGAGGCGGAACTGTCACACCCTCGTTTTTCAACCAAATTGATTTAAGTTTTGGTCAACCAAACTTCAGTCCGGACTTTGGCATTGCATTTTAGCTCGGAAGCTTAAAAATTAGTTAATACACACACACACACACACACACACACACACACACACACACACACCCACACACACACACACACACACACACACACACATACACACACACACACATATACACACATAATTATACACACACACACGCAACCACATACACGACACATATACACACACACACACACACACGCACACACATACACTTATGCACACACACAACACATATACACACACAACCACATACACGACACATATATACACACACACACACACACAACCACATACACGACACATACACACACACACACACACAACCACATACACGACACATATATATATACACACACACACAACCACATACACGACACAAACACACACACACACACACACACACATACACACACACACACACACACACACACACCGGGCACACACACACACACACACTACAAACGCACACACACACACGGCTGTTCAGTCGTCAAGTCGTAAGCAAGCCTCCCTTACACCCCCCCCCCACCCCTCCCTCCCTATCCCAATCCCTTCCCCCTTTGAAACTTAAAGAATGAGAAGCATTGTATTCGTTCATCACCTTCCAAGTCTCATTCACGGATAATTTCAGTTCCACAATATAATCCAACAAAGACACTGAGACATGTGCAAGAATACAAACTCCGAGAGTCCAAGGAAACAAAGGCTGTCAGTGTTTTCTTTCTTGTGCTACAAGATGTGCCCTGGAAGAGCTTACCATATGTCTAATGGGATGATCACTTCCACGTGTGGTGCCAGACATTTGGCTACTTGTCTGGCATTATCAGTCTGTGTTTTACCTGCTGGCATCACCCCGAATGTCACGTCTTTCTGTAGGGCTTGGTGATTAGTTGGTGTGTGGGGGATGGGGGAGGGGGGGTGGAGGGGTATGTGTGTGTGTGTGTATGTATATGTGTCGTGTATGTGGTTGTGTGTGTGTGTATATATGTGTCGTGAATGTGGTTGTGTGTGTGTGTGTGCGTGTGTGTGTGTGGAGTGTGTGTGTGTGTGCGTGTGTGTGTGTGTATGTGTGTGTGTGTGTGTGCGTGTGTGTGTGTGTGTGTGTGTGCGTGTGTCAGTGTGTGTGTGTGTGTATGTGTGGGGGGGTGTAAGGGAGGCTTGCTTACGACTTGACGACTGAACAGCCGTGTGTGTGTGCGTTTGTAGTGTGTGTGTGTGTGTGTGTGTGTGTGTGTGTGTGTGTGTGTACCCATATTTCCACAGGTTTGGTTGCCTAAATCACCATAAGGCAACCATCCACACGTGGATGGCAACCTAAACTGTGGATGGCAACCTGATTGTGTGGATGGTCGCTTCATTTAACACCGTTAAATTGACTTTTTTGACGGAAAGAATGTCATAAGAATGTTAAACTCTGGATGGCAACCTAACTGTGTGGATGGTCGCTTCATTTAACACCGTTAAATTGACTTTTTTGACGGAAAGAATGTCATAACAATGTTCAAAATGACATTCTTTCCGTCCTCTATAGGCGACGAAATAGGTCAAATTTTGTTCATTTTTTTAGTGCAAAATTCTTCGATGCCGGAGCGAGTACTGCACCCAGTGCTGTTGTAGTGCAAGTGCACTAGAAAGGCACTACACCCAGTGCCGCCTCTTAGGTAACCATCCACACTTTAGGTGTGTGTGTGCCGGTGTGTGTGTGTGTGTGTGTCAGTGTGTGTGTGTATGTGTGTGCGTGTGTGTGTGTGTGGAGTGTGTGTGGAGTGTGTGTGTATGCGTGCGTGCGTGTGTGTGTGTATGTGTGTGTGTGTGTGTGTCAGTGTGTGTGTGTGTGTGTGTGCGCGTGTGTGTGTGTGTGTGTGTGTGTGTGTGTATGTGTGTGTGTGTGTATGTGTGTGCGGCCCTCCCTCTCTCTCTCTCTCGCTCTCACTATCACTCTCTCTCTCTCTTTCTCTCTCTCTCTCTCTCTCTCTCTCCTTCTCTCTCTCTCTATCTCTCTATCTCTCTCTCTCGCGCGCTCTCTCTCTCTCTTTCTCTCTCTCTCCTTCTCTCTCTCTCTCTCTCTCTCTCTCTCTCTCTCTTTCTCTCTCTCTCCGAGTCTCTCTCTCTCTCTCAAACACACACACACACACACACACTTGCTAGGGCTCTTGACTTTCTACCCGAGTTGCCTATTTGAAGTCAGCGCAGCACTTTGAAGTTGAGCTAATTGCCAATTTGCGTCCCATGTTGTGCAGGGCGGACAGTCTTGAAGGTAGATAGCTTGCGGTTTGATCGTGAAGTTTTCATCGTGTTATTTATGACGTATTCGTCAGCACTTCGGACTTCAACAGGAACTGGAAGTTAGAGGCACTATCCTTCTCGTGTAAACCATCGAATAATGAACAGCCTGACTATCCACCGTGCAAGATGGAGAATTGTCGCTGATTAAAAGAAGAAGTCATTTGGGAGAAGTTATCTAGCCACTGAAAGTGTAAGAAGTCCAGGAGACATTCGCTTTGTTGTGATTTGGACACATCTGCAATGATAAATGTGACCCTCCACCACGGGATGAGTCGCATGTCATCTTTGCATGATTTTAATATTTGTACATTTTCCTAAAGAGTGTTTTATGCTCTATCCAGTGGTAAAAACCGTTTTAGAAAAGAGCGAAAACTTTTCGAGTTATAAGCCTGTGACTAAGGTGACCCTCACACTTTTACCACAGTCCCCCCGGACTTATATTAGGCCTAGCGCAGAACCGTGCGAGGTGACATGCGACTCATTTCGTGGTGGAGGGTCACAAATTGGAAAATGTCCCGTAACTGTGCTACTGAATCTATTAAATAAATGTACAGCGAGAGGTTGCGTGTTCAGGCCCCCTTTCCTAACCTAGGTGGTGGGTTCAAGTGCTAGTCTTTCGGATGAGACGAAAAACCGAGGTCCCTTCGTGTACACTACATTGGGGTGTGCACGTTAAAGATCCCACGATTGACAAAAGGGTCTTTCCTGGCAAAATTGTATAGGCATAGATAAAAATGTCCATCAAATACCCGTGGGACTTGGAATAAAGTTAAAAAAATTCCATCTCACACGGCATTAAGTCTCAGGAAACATGAATACACGCATGCAGGGGAAATAAATATGGGTAGCGCCGTATGTATGGCAGCTCGCTTTCCCCGGGGAGAACTGAGCAGCCCGAATTTTCATGAGGGTAACCTCACTGGACTGTAAATCTTATCCAATCCATCCAATCCAATAGCGAAACGGTTCCGTCATGCAAGCTCTTTTGCGTTCGAGTCCCGATTCTAGTCATCCATTGACTTAATTATACTTTCAGTGCTAACAATCAATCACAACGCTAGCAAACGAAATCCGAACGAAATTAGGTACTCGAACTTCAAAGGCTTGCAAGATTCCACCGCTATCAGGGGGGGGGGGGGGGGGGATAGAAACAGAAACAAAAATATTGCACGGAAAAATGACCTAAACGCAGCGTAAAATGTAAAATTGGAATAACTTAACATTTGAAGACAATTTTTGTGTGGTGTGTGGTGACATAATAACTCAGCCCGAACCCCTTGCCTTGCTGACACAAAACGTACGATATACTTTTTTGGCGAAAAAATCAAATCTCTGACAATTATTAAGGGAACAACCGCTGTATATTATTCTTTAAAGTGCATGATTGCCTCCCCTTGAGACCATTTTCTCGGATTTGCTCTGACTGTTATACCTTGCATGCATGCTTTGATTTTTTTATTATTTATAAATGTCTGTTGTTGTTGATGAATTTTTGTTTTTTTAAAGAATTTTTGTTTAATGAATATTTTTTGTTTAATGAATATTTTTTGTTTATGAATTTTTTTTAATGATTTCTTTTTGTACCAAATTATTCCGGCAGACAAGGGGTCTATGTAGCTTATGAGGGCAATTTGAGGCCGTTTTTTTAACACTATAGTACTAGTACCCAGACTGACACAGGTGTCGGGGTCGAAACTCAGTCAGCAAAGTTTATTAATATGCAGAGAAACCAAAGGTGCTACTGATTATTGTAATGTAATGTGCCCCCCCCCCCCCCAACAAAAAACCAAAAAAACAAAAACACACCGACAACAATCTAAAAAACAAACAAACAAAAAACCACTTTTCTTATGTAAAAGCCGGGACATATCCCTAGTTATTTACACTCAGCGCGTTTGCACAAAATATTATATTGGTAATATTATATTTGTTCAGCTCTTTTTCGCGCCTTCGGTTCGTCTTGGTCATACATATATGTAAATCTAAATTAAGCACGTAAAAAAAGAAACCCCCCAAAAAAAAGGTCGGCTTTCTTCCTTAAAAACCCATTTCAAATTATCGATGAACCTGGCAGCAGCCGTGCACAACCACTTAGGAAAGAGGCTGCCCCTTAAAAAACGCATTAACTCTTTTCTCTTCGCACGAACCAAGAAAAAACGCATTGCCTGTTTCAAGCCTGGCGGGTAATGAATTTGATTGGGCAGAGGCACTCACGTGGTGATTTGAAGCCCTCAACGCCCAAACTCGCCGGAGCCGCATCATGTAACAAGTTGGCGTCAATTATTGTCTGCGTGGAGCGAGATAAGTTTAGGCTGCTGATGCTGCCAAACTGTGATGCACACACAACAATGGGTTACAGTCTATTCTCAAACCAGAAAGTCAGTGCTGCTGGCTACTGCTTAAACAATAATCAAACATTAAAAAAAAATTAAAAAAATTAAATCCGTGACAAGCTAATTTGGTGAAAATGTTCTGTAACTGAGGAGCCAGGTAATTTCACATTGCTGATGCGGCAAAGCCTTGATGCAAACACATAAACAGAATACAGTCAATGCTTAGACTGGACAGTTTTGCTGTGAAACATCCCTGACAAATATGGTGATTAGCGGTATTGGTAAACATACACGGTCGGTGCTGACAAACTGTGATGCACACACAACAACGGTTTACATGCAATGTTCAGACCAGAAAGTTCTTCCGGCAATTTTTCAAAACAAACCTGATAAGTTGGTAACAATTGTCCTCTGTGAACCAGGGTTGGTGTAGTGACAAGTTCTCAAGCGGATACCCCCAAACCGTGAATGCACGCACGTTAATTTTTGCATTTAATACTCCAATACACAAGAAAATGCTTTTCTGAAAAGTACAACAGAGAACTTGCATGTGAAGCTCAATCATGTAACTAGTTACACTGAAACAAGAAATTCCTCCGAGGTAGGAAAAACACACCCGTCCTTACCATTCTCACTGCCACCAACTGAGAAGGTTATTTCCCTTTGACCATTAATATGTCCCTCTATAAGTCCTTGTAGAATCTTAATCCACCAATAACTCCCTAACCGTGTGTTTAACTGGTCCCAATGTTTGTAAGGACCGTCTCAGGAATGTATAGAACCTGTTCACCAAGTTTGGTGACGATCGGTCCGTTCATTCTTGAGATCTATATGCGAACACAAACACACAAACAAACACATCGACCGAATCCTATACACACCCCTATACCGGGGGTGTAAAAATGCACACGCTGGCCATGGTAAAGGTTATTGCTGAACACACACATAGCATGAAAACAGCAATAATTTATAGGCGAGCACGTAACACAATGAGCAAGACAACAGCGACACACGAAAAACTCACACAATGGAAACAGAAATACAGACGAGCACAAAAATCAAAACGCACGTAGCAAGACAACAACAATATACAAACGAGCACGAACCACACATAGCATGACAATAGCCATATACAAGGAAGCACGAAACAGACACAACATCACAACAGCAATAGAGACGTGCATCAAAGACACATAACAATACAAGTGAGCTTTAACACACATAGCATGACAACAGCGATACGAGCGAGCATTAAACACACATAGCATGACAACAGCAATACGGGCAAGCATTAAAAACACATAGCATGACAACAGCGATACGAGCGAGCATTAAAAACACATAGCATGACAACAGCGATACGAGCGAGCATTAAAAACACATAGCATGACAACAGCGATACGAGCTAGCATTAAACACACATAGCATCACAACAGCGATACGAGCGAGCATTAAACACACATAGCATCACAACAGCGATACGAGCTAGCATTAAACACACATAGCATCACAACAGCGATACGAGCGAGCATTAAACACACATAGCATCACAACAGCGATACGAGCGAGCATTAAACACACATAGCATGACAATAGCGATACGAGCGAGCATTAAACACACATATCATGACAACAGCAATACGGGCGAGCATTAAACACACATAGCATGACAACAGCGATACGGGCAAGCTTTAAACACACATAGCATCACAACAGCGATACGAGCGAGCATTAAACACACATAGCATGACAATAGCGATACGAGCGAGCATTAAACACACATAGCATGACAACAGCGATACGGGCGAGCATTAAACACACATAGCATGACAACAGCGATACGAGCGAGCATTAAACACACATAGCATGACAACATCGATACGAGCGAGCACGAACCACACATAGCATGACAACAGCGATACGAGCGAGCATTAAACACACATAGCATGACAACATCGATACGAGCGAGCACGAACCACACATAGCATGACAACAGCAATACGGGCGAGCATTAAACACACATAGCATGACAACAGCGATACGAGCGAGCACGAACCACACATAGCATGACAACAGCGATACGAGCGAGCATTAAACACACATAGCATGACAAAAGCGATACGAGCGAGCATTAAACACACATAGCATGACAACAGCGATATGAGCGAGCATTAAACACACATAGCATGACAACAGCAATCCGGGCGAGCATTAAAAACACATTGCATGACAACAGCGATACGAGCTAGCATTAAACACACATAGCATGACAACAGCGATACGAGCGAGCATTAAACACACATAGCATGACAATAGCAATACGGGCGAGCATTAAACACATATAGCGCATGACAACAGCGATACGAGCGAGCACAAACCACACATAGCATGACAACAGCGATACGAGCGAGCATTAGACACACATAGCATGACAACAGCAATACGGGCGAGCATTAAACACGCATAGCATGACAACAGCGATACGAGCGAGCATTAAACACACATAGCATGACAACAGCAATACGGGCGAGCATTAAACACACATAGCATGACAACAGCGATACGAGCGGGCATTAAACACACATAGCATCACAACAGCGATACGAGCGAGCATTAAACACACCTAGCATTACAATAGCAATACGGGCGAGCATTAAACACACATAGCATGACAACAGCGATACGAGCGAGCACGAACCACACATAGCATGACAACAGCAATACGGGCGAGCATTAAACACACATAGCATGACAACAGCGAGACTGTGACGAGCGAGCACGAACCACACATAGCATGACAACAGCGATACGAGCGAGCATTAAACACACATGTACTATGACAACAGCAATACGGACGAGCATTGAACACACACACCATGACAACTGCGATACGGGCGAGCATTAAACACACATACTATGACAACAGCAATACGGACGAGCATTGAGCACACATACCATGACAACAGCAATACTGTGACGGGAAAGCATGAAACACGCATAGCATGACAACAGCAAAACGGGCAAGCATTAAACACGCATAGCATGACAACAGCAAAACGGGCAGGCAAGCATTAAACACGGATAGCATGACAACAGCAAAACGGGCAGGCAAGCATTAAACACGCATAGCATGACAACAGCAAAACGGACAGGCAAGCATTAAACACGCATAGCATGACAACAGCAAAACGGGCAGGCAAGCATTAAACACGCATAGCATGACAACAGCAAAACGGGCAGCCAAGCATTAAACACGCATAGCATGACAACAGCAAAACTGGCAGGCAAGCATTAAACACATATAGCATGACAACAGCAAAACGGCCGAGCATTAAACACGCATAGCATGACAACAGCAAAACTTGACGGGCAAGCATTAAACACGCATAACATGACAACAGCAAAACGGGCAAGCATTAAACACGCATATCATGACAACAGCAAAACGGGCGAGCATTAAGCACGCCTAGCATGAAAGCAGCAATACGGGCACAGCACGAAACACACATTAACAGCTATTATATGTTTTTTTCAGCGTAGCAATAGGGTCCGATATTTAGACGAGACAAATACAATGCCGACGAGTCGAATACGAGTCGCATTAAACTTGTTCGAGTCTAAATATCGGACCCTATTGCTACGCTGAAAACACAATAGCGTTTATATTGCTATTCTGGCATAATATTTTGTGTTCAAAACATGTTTTTGTCTGCAACAACTACCAGAATGGTCCATGTTGCCTACTGCAGACGACGGTTTAGTGCGCATATCCCTTTGCGCATGTATCCACGGAAATCACCGAACATTGAAGAACCCACGGACGTGTATCACAGAGAAAATACCAGATAACCGGATGTTTCGTATTACGTCAATATGCCAGGTTTCAAATGACGTCACGTTTCATGCTTTCCGACGTCTTCTCTGTAAGCATATTGTTCGAAAGTCTGACGTCTGTTAGTTGGGGATACTCGGATTCGCGTGATGAAGACTGCGGTAAATCTGTGGAAGATAAGAGAACAAAGATTGTCTGAGAAGAAAGTCAACGACTTAATGTTTCAGACCGGTGTAACACGAGAAAATTACTCCCACGAGATTTTTACTCCGGAGTAAACATTTCGTATGAAAAAGTTACTCCCTTTACGAAAAAAGCACTCCCCCATTTCACGAGAAAATTACTCCCCAAGACAGGTGAGTTCCGAGTAAACATTTCGTACAAAAATGTTACTCCCATGACGAATAAATAACGAATAAATTACTTCACCCAAACCGGCACAAGCAATTTAACTTCCCATGCCAGGTGTACGAAATTTTTACTCCCTTGTCCCCTGTTAGTCTTGGTGGTGGAAGGGGTGGAAGGAGGGTAGCGCGACATTCGTGTGCGCGAGATCACTTATTGGCATTGTCCCTTCGCCCGCGCCGCATCCCATTTTTGCGTACGAGATTTTTTACTGGAAGTAAAAACAAGTCGCGTAAGGTGAAATTTCTACATTTAGTCAAGCTGTGGAACTCACAGAATGAAATTGAACGTAGTCCGCCGCTAGTGCAAAAGGCAGTAAAAGTGACGAGCCTGTTTGGCGCGGTAGCGGTTGCGCTGTGCTTCCGTCATAGCACGCTTTTCTGTACCTCTCTTCGTTTTAACTTTCTGAGCGTGTTTTTAATCCAAACATATCATATCTCTATGTGTTTGGAATCAGGAACCGACAAGGAATAAGATGAAAGTGTTTTTAAATTGATTTCGAAAATTTAATTTTGATCATAATTTTTAATTTTTTTAATTTTCAGAGCTTGTTTTTAATCCAAATATAACATATTTATATGTTTTTGGAATCAGAAAATTATGATGAATAAGATGAACGTAAATTTGGATCGTTTTATAAAAAAAATTTTTTTTTACAATTTTCAGATTTTTAATGACCAAAGTCATTAATTAATTTTTAAGCCACCAAGCTGAAATGCAATACCGAAGTCCGGCCTTCGTCGAAGATTGCTTGGCCAAAATTTCAATCAATTTGATTGAAAAATGAGGGTGTGACAGTGCCGCCTCAACTTTTACAAAAAGCCGGATATGACGTCATCAAAGACATTTATCGAAAAAAAAAATAGTCCGGGGATATCATACCCAGGAACTTTCATGTCAAATTTCATAAAGATCGGTCCAGTAGTTTACTCTGAATCGCTCTACACACACACACACACACACACACACACACACACACACACGCACAGACAGACAGACACACACACAAACACACACACATACACCATGACCCTCGTCTCGATTCCCCCTCTATGTAAAAACATTTAGTCAAAACTTGACTAAATGTAAAAATGGGGAGTAAAAATTTCGTGGAGGGAGTAATTTTTTCGTGCCTTTGGGAGTTCTTTTCTCGTACGAAAAGTGTACTCGGAGTACGAATTTCGTACGAAATATTTACACCGGAGTAAATTTTTCGTGGACTAAAAATGTCGTGTTACACCGGTAATTAACTTCATTTCAACATTGCACACAATGGACGTTGCATAGGAAAAGGAGAGTTTTCTGATTATGTGCTGAACATTGGACAGATTTTCTGCTAGAATGCAGCTACTTGAATTTTGCAAGGTTTGTTGCCTGTTAAAGAACTTGATTTTAAACGGAATGTATTCATGTGCGGATTCATGTACGGTAAGAAAAAGCAAAAAGCGAATTGCATCGTCTGTCAACCAGTCGAAGAAGCAAACCTGGCCCGGTATGCGTGTGCATTATACACGTCGAAGACGCCGGAAACACGCGTCTTTGTTATTGCGAATATGAAAGCATATTCGCAAACTTCCTGCGGAATACGGCACGATGATCGGAATAGGACTGTGTGAGTCTATCCAATCACAACCCCCGAATCACAACCCCCGAATTCCCCCACGTGTCTATCAGAATAGCAATATATACCATGATGACAGCAATATAGGCGAGCACGAAACACACTTATCATGACGACAGCAATATACAAGCAAGCATTTGCTCGTTCGTTCGTTATTTCTTTCGTTCGTACGTTTGTTGTATTTTTTCGGGGGTGGGGGTGGGTATCAAGAATTATGTGTAGCTAATAGCTCCAAATAATTTTGTACGACTATTGTTCCGACAGAGATATCTGTCTGTGTGTAAGTTTGTCAATTATTTGGTTTTGTGCTCATGCAAGATTGTTTATTTGATTTTCTGTTCAGAGGGATTTTTGAACTCGTTCTCTTATTTTCGGGAAGGGGGGGGGGGGGGGTGGGGGCGTTTTTGTTTGGTTAGTATTGTGTATGTCAATGTATGTGGGGGTGGTTATGATGTCTTTGTCACGGTCAGAAAATATACCGTCACGCTCATAAGATATACAAAAAATTTAAGTTTTGAGAAAAACCGCTAAAACAAATTTTGGTTTCTGAACAATCTGCCAATCTCATGTTCGGTATAAGTTTCAAACTGCCTATCTCGAGCGGTTGACAGAAGTATACCCGTGGGATAAAGAGCTGACAGCAACATGTTCACTGATTCAGCACAACTGCATAACAACCCCGAAAAAAAGCTTGTGCATAGTACATTCACATTCTCCAAACAAGTCTTTATGTATCAAATCGGAAAAAATGCCTAACTCAGAAATTAGAACGGCAGTTTTGCTCACGAAACCGTGTTTATACTCTCTAACACATGATATGTATCCTGCCAGTAGCTGCCCCTGTAGTCTCACTGCAGAAATGCCTTACACTGAGTTAAAGGCACAGTAAGCCTCCCGTAAACCATCACAGAGCTCCCCGAGCGTCTAAATACAGTACAAGCATACTTCCATTTGAACGCTCACCGAACGGGAACATCCTGGCTGCTTTCTGTCGAGCGTGAGACATTTTCAAAGAATTTATTTTCGTAGACTTGTTCCGTTAACAACAACGGCGCCTCGTTTTTGCGCTAGACCTAACTTTTAAAATCTAAATAATAAATTGACAGCTTGTTACACAAACATTTTTTAATCATAAAAGAATTCGTTTTTCATCAAGACAAGATCAGAACAATTCGAAGTTGTGAAAGTTTAAAAAAAAGAAAAGCCCGGAAGCAGGGTCACGCAAGGGTCGTAGCAGACGACGGCCGGTTTATCAGTGCAAATCGCCGTTCCTCTCAACAGTCAAAAGCCATCGCTAGAGTTCTTGTGAACCACAGCCGTTGTTTCGTGCATAAAAAAAAACACACGTGCTATTGTAGATAAGCTCACGTCGAGTCGCATTCAAATGACTAACTATGACGACTGCATTGTGAAAAGGGAAAACTGGATCACACGGGTTCACGATGGCTCAGGGGTAAGATAAACCACGCAAAAATAAATTCTTTGAAAATTGTTCGCTCTTTACGGAGGGCACCTAGGATGTTCTCAATTGGTGAGTGTTTAAATGAAATGGTGTTTTTACTGTGTGTAAAAGCCTGACCGTATCTGTGATGGTTTACGGGAGGCTTACTCTGCCTTTAAGTCATTTTCTTCTGAGCGTGACGATACGTACATGAATTTACACAAATAAGTCAACACCGACCAAGGGCATGTTACACTCCCCTCAAGAAGAATATTCCTTTCCCAATACAGTCATAGAGACATAGTGCTTGCTGCCGCGCGAACCGAGAACATTTTCCCTCTTTATCTTTGCTGCGCTGGCCACAAAACCCCTCCGCGCGTAGGTGTTTCCAGACATATCCTACGAAGGGTGGATAAAAACAGTTGGATTTCGCGTGCTTACAAAGACTGCATGCATTGGCTTGTGTACAGGCTGATATCAGACACAGATTGCCTTCAGCACCTTCAGGCTCTAGGCAAGCAAAGCCAAACAGACACGGAGCCACCTCTTTTCGTATGAAGCACTGCTCCTCTCATTCACTCACAACATACCGCTCGCTCAGTTCTCTACCTACTAGCACCAAAGATCTTCTACTGCTACGCTGCAACGTGCGTCTTAGCGCCAACCTTGCAGGTGGGTAAGCAAAACAAGCAATCGTGTGTGTATTTGCACTGAGCATCTCGTCTTTGGCACCACCTCACTAGGCCGGGGAGATAGAATACAACAGGGAATCATTTTCTCTCGAGGCCGAAAGAGACAGAAGAGAGAAGGAACAGAGAGTTTCTGAGATTCTCTCACAACTGGGGAGAGACGGAGGGAGAGAGAGAGAGAGAGAGAGGTGTGAGAAGGAGACGGAGAGAGAGAGAGAGAGAGAGAGAGAGTGGTGAGAAGGAGTAGTAATTAAGAGTATGACATACTCTCACGTGAAAGAAGAAAGAAGGAAAAGCAAGTTCATGATATTCTCGCACTAGGGGAGCGAACATTAGGTAAAGAGTCAAACAAAGAACAGCCGCGCACTTTTCTGAACTCATCACGGTGTGCGAACGCAACAGGTGTAAGGAATTATCACGCAGTCAGCAGTATGTAAAACGCCCTGCAACGCTGATTCCAAACGCAATTAATGCGCCAGGTGTGACGGTGAGTGGTGCGGGGAACATCAGTGTCCCAAAACGGAAGGCGAGTTATTGATTCGGACGGAATTTGTGGAAACTGTGACAATAATTATAGGCTGAAGGAACGACTGCTGAGGCTGTGTGGTGCAGTCGTGAGATATTTGTGTTTGTATTTCAAGTGTTTACTACTGCTGTTGCCAGGTGTTTTCCTGAGTCGCGGCGGATTTGAGTATTTTGCTGCCGGTGTCACGATTTGAGATTGGCCCCCGTGTGGTCACATTATGATTTTGATATATGTACTCGAGACTAAAATGTTGTTTCCTGGTAAAATTACAGAAGTCAAATTATTTAAGGACGAAAAGCATGTCAGTTTCTTGCATGTGAAGAAAATTCGTGGTGAAATTAAATAGATTTCACCCCAATATTCGATTTCTTCGAAAACATATACCGAGTGGTTTACGTCCCTTGAATGAGAAGGGAATATTTTAGGCTGAATCAAATTTTTAAGTTTAAAAAAAAATTGTTGGACAAATTTGGCCCCATGAATGTAAGGTACCGAAGGTCGCTCATCAGTACTATCGAAGGGTGTTTTTTTGTTCAGTGTGGAGTCAGTTTATACAAGATCAACGAGGCCGAGAATCGTAATATATGTATAACCACGGACCAATCTCAAATCGCCACACCGGCTGTTGGAATGCCGTGCATTTAACAAGTAGTTGTTGCTGCTCAAACCTGAAGCTCACGCCCAACATCACACAGAGCATCGCGTAGACGCGTCCCATCGGAAGAATTACTGCAGAGACATTTCCCATTCAGAAACAACATTCTACAAAACTTTATAGTTTTTGTTCACGTCTGAGCTAGTGTAACTGAATCAAACACCGCCGATCATGTGATGTCACACGTCGGTTCCTATAGTAACTGTTCTGGATAATAAAAAAAAAGTCTGTTGAGTGTTTTGTTTACTGCTCATCGTCACAGGAGTCAATCAATCAAATCAAATTCACTTTATTATCATCTCAATCTGAGAAATTACATTGGTGGTCACTGGTGCATGAAATGAAGACAATCGGACGACTAAACAGGACGATCGTAGAGGCTGGAATCTTCTTCAGGACGATCAAGTTGTGGCAGGATCTGTGTAGACGTTTAAATCTCATCTCCACCCACAGTCTAGGACTTATTTATATGCGCTCCTCCCTTCCGTTGATCAAATGCCAGAAGTGGTTTTTCAACGTATTGTCACAGATACAGATACAGATAAACCATAACATTGAAATAAATGTACGATTCTTGTATAACCAACAGGGAGACGTAGAAGCCAACACCCGACATTTGGACAGGTGTTCCTGGTGGCCTGAGTGTGTGCACATAAGTAGACAAGATGGCGAACGACAGAAGTTCCAGCGGAGGGGCACCAACCACCACCATCGAAACTCTGGTTGTGGTCAGACCTATAAAGGTGAGACTAATTATGGGCGTATGTAATCCATCGTATATAAATCAATTCATGTCCAACATAGGCAACTAGCCCCATATTAAAAGGCCAAAAAAAATAATAGGTGTGGTTACGGTAACATAGCCAAAAAAAAATAGGGTAGGTAGGTAGGCAATCACTTTTTTTTTTTACTTTGTTTTCTAATGTGTACAAATTAAACCTACTTGACAGGGAAATAAGTGTGCGACTCGGGCGCTTTCGCTTTCATTGCGTTTTTTGCACTCGTTTTCTTTTTTTTCTTTTTTTTGACAAATGTAATAAAAAGTTATAGGATCGGCCCCTAAAAATAGGGTAGGTCGGGTTACCGTAACCACACCTATTTTTTTTTAGGCCTAACGTTCGTTTCGTTCGGGTAAGTAAGTGAGGAAACTGCGGAGAATCTATACATTCATTCTCATTGGACCTCGTTATCACTAATCCACCCCTCCCACCTCACTTTCAGTTATTCTTTGTTTCTTGTTCTATTTATTTTAATGGTGTCACTCATTCAGAGGCAATAAAAGCCCAGTGCCGGGAAGACGTACGCGTAACAAGAACAAAGACAAACACAAGAAAAGGAAGAAGAACAAGAACAGAAACAAGAGGAAGAAGAAGATTCTCGACATTATACTGCTCCTCATTCACAAATGAATGTGTCACTGAATATGTTATTGTTCTTCGGCCTGTAAAGGTCGGAATACTGGGAATTGATGATCAGAATGTGTAGAATCTTCTTCTTCCTCTCATTTCTGTTCTTGTTCTTCTTCCTCTTCCTGTCCTTTTCCTTGTTCGTCTACCACTGGGTCTTAATTTGTTCTTCTGAACGACTATGGCTCTTTTACCGTTAGATAAATTAGGTCATCTTTGAGTAGCCCACCAAAGCACAAGAGGTTATGCATCGATGAACGAACTATTTATGGACATTGTTGTGGCACTTTCCCCCCTCTTACGGACTTACACTCGTACACCGGCGAAACCACACTGACACGGGAATGCACGCACACACACTGACATCTATAGACGCGTACACTGCGGCAGACTGCACGCTGGTAGGGTTTGGGTTATACACACACCGTCGCACACACACACACACACACACACACCATACAACTGTTCTCTCTCTCCCTCCCTCTATCTCTCTCTCCCTCCCTCTCCCTCTCTCTCTCTCTCTCTCACACACACACACATACACTCACACACACACACACACACACACACTCACACACACATACCATTACATACAACTGTTCTCTCTCTCTCTCTCTCCCTCTCTCTTTCTCCCCCAAACCTCTCACAAACACAGCACGCACAAAAGAAGAAATGCAAAAATGGCCATGACATTCCTAGAATCGTGTGCCTGTTGTGTGGTGAAGATATCTTGCGCTGGCACCCACCTCCAGCTGTGTTAACGGTGTGAGTGACAGGCCTATGTATATATATATATCTACAGCGAGTCAGTTGGGGGAACACACCACCGACTCACAACAGACAAACACGCGCCGCATACACATCTGTTACTTATTTCTCCGGTTGCTATGGCGACTGAAAGTGGCACGCTCGAGGAGCTACGATGCTGAATTATTACGATGCTTGACTCTTGCTTCTTTGCTTGTAAATTGCACTCAGTTTCACTCATCTTCAGCTTTTTCTTCAGAGAGAATTCTGGGCATGTAAATACAAACTATAACAGAAGAAAAAGACAGCTATATTAAAAATTGACTACATTAATAATGATTGTACTAGTGCTATCGACCAGATAACGTAATAAAGTGATGACGGAATAGGAGATTAGACACTTTTAGAATGTGACACTCACACTTTTATCCTTCATACCTGAGAGAGACACTCGTGAGATAATAATCGCTCGTTGTTTTTCAAATAGTGAACAGCTCGCTTTCGCTCGCAGTTCAATTTTAAAAAAACAAAAAAACTCGTGTAAATCTGGTACGACACAGCAAACCATGTAGTATTCTCTATTTTCAAATACGACTGAAATGCTAGGTACCACTTCTATGTCCTCCCGATACTAAAAACCTTAGTTGTGCAAACTTGATGCACATTTCTGTGTGTACGTGCAGGGACTGATGTTTCTAGGATTTATTTTCTCTTACCTAATTTGCCGAAATTGTCATACTGGAGATTTTTGGAAGTTTAAGGCAGACCTTATTGTCGACCTTTTCCAAAATTCAAACGAAAGTTCTGCACTGCAGCCGAAATGACACGAAAGCTTTCAGCTATTTGAAATAAGAATCGGCACTGTGACGATTTCCGACGCCAAAATATATCCCTTCTACTGGGAGTGTATGCACGGAGATAAAGACTATATCGAATCGAAGAATATTAATGTCCTACAGGCACAAAGTTACGCCTCTTATTCAGGACTAGCCTGAAGGATATTATATGATAAAAGACTTTATCTCTGTGAGTGTATGTTAAATAAGCTCATTACGTTGCACGCACGTACATCGGTTTTTGCTTTTGGCTTTGCACGCAGGAAGTGGGGCAACGGGCTTGTGGGATCTTTTCATGTTGTGATGATGAATCGATGAAAGAAACATGCAAAACATGTGACAGGTGGTAACACTGAAGAGGCAACAGGCGCTTGAAAAAAAAGGCTTTATTACTTAAGCGGCCTGTTGTAATTAAACGTTGCTTTTGTAATCTACTTATCTCTCTCTCTCTCTCTCTCTCTCTCTCTCTCTCTCTCTCTCTCTCTCTCTCTCTCTCTCTCTCTCTCTCTCTCTCTCTCTCTCTCTCTCTCTCTCTCTCTCTCTCTCTCTTTCTCTCAGTCTCGCTCTCCCTGTCTCTCTTTTTAACACACACACACACACACACACACACACACACACACACACACACACACACACAAACAAACACACACACACACACACACACACACACACTAACAAACACAAACACACACACATATATATATACTAGAGGAATACCCGGCTTCGCCGGGGTGAATCGCGAGACAGAGACAGACAGCGTGGCGGTTCACCACAATCACCTTTGAAGGCGAAGTCCTGTCAAACGGGATTGAGAATTTTAGAGCTTATTTCTTAGCCCTATATTATCTGTTGTGGCTTCTCAAATGCCAGAACATACAGACAGACAAAAGCCGCTAGACACCATCACAAACAGAACTCTTAAATCCACAGGTGTTGCCCACACACACACACAAACACACACACACACACAGAGAAGCCGTATATATATATATATGTATATCTATATCTATAAATATAGAGATAGGTGACAGTGTATTTTTCGCGTGGCTATAAATTGATTGGACCTTTTCACTTTGACAGTAAGAACAACTTACGGGTGCAAGGGAAGCGTTCCGGACAGCGCAGTGACATTCTAAAAATAGTAACGTAAAAACGGGAATATGGATTGAAGCCACACGAAGGAAGGGAGATAAACGCAAAACACTGGAGAAGATAAGGAAGAGTTACTGGGAATGGTGAAATGAACAGAAAAACCAAAATCGGTTCAGCGCTGCGCGCTGAAAGCACGTGTTGAAATATCTCATCGATGATATTGTGTCCGGGGTGTAGCTGAATACGGTGTCCAAATTTGAAAAAGATCCACCGAGAACTTTGGCTTTGATGTGTCGGTATGGGGGCCCGGGTAGCTCAGGTGGAACCAAAATCGGTTCAGCGCTGCGCGCTGAGAGCACGTGTTGAAATATCTCATCGATGAGGTTGTGTCCGGGGTCTCTCTGAATAAGCCCACCAAATTTGAAGCAGATCCATCGAGAACTTTGGCCGTGCATGGCGAATACACACATACACACACACACACACAGACAGACAGACAGACAGACAGACACAAGTCGTATATATATATATAGATACCACTATCTCACGTCACGTGGCCACAAGACGCACACAGTTCAATTTA
The DNA here is from genome assembly GCF_037325665.1 of Littorina saxatilis. Taxonomy (NCBI): domain Eukaryota; kingdom Metazoa; phylum Mollusca; class Gastropoda; order Littorinimorpha; family Littorinidae; genus Littorina; species Littorina saxatilis. The sequence goes on from NC_090254.1 coordinate 20,693,175, forward strand.
GTTGGGTACGTAATAACGATATCACACACCAAGAACGCTTTAGCTGTACACAAATTAGAGTTTGGAGGGTTTAACATTATTCCAGGCACAGAGGAGTAGTCAGCGGAGACGATGATTCCCAGCACATGGCGCCTCGACCTACCGTCCTTCAAAATACTGACAAGAACACGTCTTTGACGGCTTACTAGCGCCAAAACCACATAATTTAAATTTTCAAGTCAAAATTACAGTTATGTGGTGAAAATTATCAATGTTCACACGAAAATTAGAATTATTTTTGAAAAATTACTACTTTTCTTCCCAATAAAAGTTATAACGATTAACTTTCAGTTCTGGCTCAAGTATTCCGTCTGGGAGTGAGCAAGAACTGAACATTATTAATTTTCGCGTGAAAATTTTAATGATCAAAGGATCATGCCTAAAAGTCAAGTGATAATGACTAATTATCAGGTGTTTGTGTTTTATTATGGTTTTAGCGCTAGTAAGCCGAGGACAAAACTGAAAAGTAGTAATTAATAATGTCAGTGAATTACACAGAACACGTGTTAGTTAATCATATTCACGTGATATTGGTAACCTCAGGTCAGTTTTGGCGCTAAAACGCCGTCATACACGTCGGCATTCATTTTGCTAGCTCCCCTATTCGAGTTCTTCAATTGTGTCGGGGGGGTTTGATATGCTAACCCTATACGTACTTAACAGCACCTGAAGCATATGCCGATGATGAATCCGGACTCTGGTTCCGCTTAAAATTCACTGAGGTCGGTTCAATAATTAACATTCATGTAGTCAATCACCCTGGCATAGTTACGGCATAGTTCTAGTTTATCATTGCAGGCAGTGTGCCTCAGTTGATAGTACGGTGAATGTTTCGTAGCTTCTTGAAGGACAAATTTGCCCCTCCCCACCCCCCCCCCCCCCCACCCCCTCCAAAAAAAAAACCTTATCCAAAATGGTTCAAGTTAAACTTTTGTTATCGAATGCTTGCCATCAACATCGACGTTTCTGCGGATTCCACTCCTCTGAGCCCAACGTGGCACGATAAATTATCAAACTGATCATCAGGCAATGTGTTGTTGATTAAAGAATGTTGTTGTCACAGGTGATAGCAGTAATATTGGCGGCGCTGGCCATGTTACTGATGATACTGTCGGTTGCTGCGACCACGTGGCTGGAAGCCAACAGGGTGACGGAGGGATTGTGGGAGAAGTGTCGCTACAGACTTGAAGAGGAAGACATGGTGGATTGCGAGATTAACCCTTCTAGAGGTCAGTTTTGTAGTTGCAAATATGTTCTCAGAAGATCGTTTTCTTCTGTTTAATCAAGTTGATTGTTTGTTTGTTTGTTTTTCTGTGTGTCCGTGTGTGTGTGTGTGTCTGCTTATGTGGCTGTGAACGTTGAGGTGTGCGATTCATGTACAGTGTGCTTGAGTACATGAGTGTGTTCGTGCAAATGCACACGTGCGTACGTGTGTGCGCGGGCGCGTGTGTGTGTGTGTGCCTGTGTGTGTGTGTGTGTGTATGTGTGTGTGTGTGTCAGTGTGCGCGCGCGTGCGTGTGTGTGTGTGTTTGTTGGTCTGTGTGTCACGTGTGTGTTGTGTGTGTGGTTGTGTGTGTGTGTGTGTGTGTGTGTGTCTGTCTGTCTGTCTGTCTGTCTGTCTGTCTGTATGTCTGTCTGTCTGTTATGACAGTGTGTGTGTGTGTTATACCCGTGTTACAGAAATGTGTCTTTTTGTCTCTATTTCCAATCTCAATATTTTGTCAATGACAATATGGATTCTCTCTCTCTCTCTCTCTCTCTCTCTCTCTCTCTCTCTCTCTCTCTCTCTCTCTCTCTCTCTCTCTCTCTCTCTCTCTCTCTCTCTCTCTCTCTCTCTCTCTCTCTCTCTCTCTCTCTCTTTCACCCTCTATATTGATTGGCATCGATTCAGAGTCAGCATTTCAATCCTTAAAGTTTTGAAGTTTGTGAAAACATTTGGAGACTCTGTCAAAATCAAAAGCAAAATCGATAATCTATGTTCTCTTCTTTTCTCGTTATTTCAGCGAGTGGTAAGTGTGGTGAGATGAGTATGTGATCAGGTAACATCAGCAGTTGGTTTTTTTATTTTTTGTTTTTGTTTTTTTGTAGAAAGGATCGTTGTTTTTATGAAGTTATCCTCAGTACACCTAGTCACATTGAGTTTTTTCCCCTGTCTTTTCGACCTTTTTCCGACTTTGTTTTACTTGGAATCCAAACACGCAAGCGTTGAGTCGCACGAAGATACCTTCCTCTTCTTGTGTACTGACACCATCTAGAAAATCAACTCACGTATGATCGTTTCCAAGCTACCTGGGGTAAGAATTATTCCAATTAAACATATATGCCAAAAATCTGTGGACGGTTGAAGGTTTTTTTCTGAATTATTTCCGTAATTGACATCTTCGTCAACCTACAACAATTAATTCAGCATCCATCCCATTCTGCCCTGAAGGCAACCTCGACCATATTTTTTTAATTTTTTTTTTTTTACTATCTCTCCCCAGCGCTTGAAGGAGAAATTTGGTTCTAACCCACAAAAACAATAGCGCATTGAACAAGATCTGAAACTTTTTGATACCCGCTTACCCTCACCACTCTTATATATCCTACCCGTCACCCTCCCTTCGTCCTCACTTTCATTAGCCTTGTACCATATTATATATTACATGACGCTAATAGAACATTCCCTGTGAGGACGTGAAGCCCCCCCCCCCCTCCCCCAATCTACCCACCCCCACCCCACCCAATTCCTGTGTAGACCTATCTGAGGCATCAGACAGATCCGTCCAAACGGGCAGGAAAGTATCTTTGATAATAGTGAGAACTTTGTTTTTTTAAAGATGAGGATAAGAATAATGATAAGATTTCATATAGTCCTGTGAAGCCACCCTCATGGACATTCGGGCTGCTTTCACACTGGGGAAAGCTAGTTGCCATACATTTCAGCGCTACCCATTTTTTCAGTGGTTTTTTTCCTGCATGCGTGTATTCGTGCTTCCGAGCCCTGAGATTTTCGCTGTGAACTTGAGTTATTTATCGTGCGCATGCGTGCACACGGGGTTGTTCTGAAACCGAGGAGAGTCTGCACAAAGTTGACCCTGGGAAATACATTCTTCGCCGAACGTTGGGATTAAACCCAAACCAATAGCAATAACTGGTTTTGAAGACATTCCTTTTTTTCTGTTTCCTAATTTTTGCTGTCCGTAGTATTTGCTTAGTTTTATTTTTGTTGTTGATTACTTGCACACGTTAGTTGCTGTTTGCACAAATGATGCATGTGCTCATACGCTTTCTGTTATTGTTTTTGTTGCCGTCGTGTTTTGAAAGAAAACAATTTGGTTTTATCTCCTTTATTTTGTTTATTCGTTGTTGCAAAGCAAAAGGCGCTTCTACTTCTTGTCGCTTTTTTCCTCTTTTCGTTATTAGCTGTCGTTTGTGTTGGTTTGTTGTTGTTGTTGTTGTTGTTGTTGCTTTTTCTTCTGTGGTTGAAGTATTCTGTGTGCTCTTTGGTTATATGGCTTTAGTGCGCTTCACTGTTCACGGTTTCATATTCTGTAATTGTAACGCACGAATGTTGTCCTGCATTAAACTAGAGTTATCATAACTTCAGAAGGATGTGGCTTTGGTTTCTTTATAGCCCAAAGTATGTAATGCTTGAAGCTTTTTAATTTAAAACTTTGCTCCTTTATTATGATTCAATGTTTAAAGTTGTAATGTTTTAATGCAGTTGTTTGCAATATATATGCCTCTGCCTCTGTCTCTCTGCATGAATGCGAAAGAGAAAAGTGCAGTTAATCCGAGAAGGTTTATTTGCTTTTTTTCTGTTCTTTGCCCAAAGTAGGCATGTTAGAGCTGGAAGCAGGCGTATGCATGAGGTAAACTATCTAGTGCACCGCCTGTCTGCAAGGATGCATAGCAATATGTAAACTTGAATCATGGGGATGCGTTATCTTACCTCATGTATTTTCAAGAAAACTAGGGCTTCGACCTACAAAAGCAGATGCGTGTGTTGTGTCTAAGGTTTGAAATTACCTAATTCGTAAAATTTGCCTGATTTAGAAAATAAGGAGAGAGCCGACTTGTTCATGGAATAGACAACAATTGTGTTTTCCTAAACTGCAAAATTACTTACTAATTGTGCGCATCGCACTCATTGAACATCTTCAGTTGAGTGACCTTTTGTGTGAAATAGGCAATGATCCAAAAACAAACATTTAAATACAGGGCTGAAACAAAAATAACAACAAACAGTTAAGATTGCCTCACTCGCTTGTGTCTTCACTGCAAGCTGCTGAACATTTTGTCACGATAAGTGTTGTGTAATTAGTGTGTGTCTGTGCAATTAAATGACAGCTGGGTCGATATATCTGTGAACGTAACGTTTTGTTTTGTCAATAATTAAACGTTCCAACAACATACCTTTCTTGTTTTTTTAATTTTAAATAGCCAATGTTTTCAAGTTACGGATCAAACACTTTTCGTGTGTATCCTTGCTGATTATATAATGTCAAAGTTGTAAAACTACAACGTTCCTTGAGGTGTGGCGACGTTGCAGTGAAACTCGTTGATTGCAGAGGGTACGGGCACTTTTACTTTTTTGTTTAGGCTGCCTGTTTCCACTAAAACAAAATGTCCAGGTCGTTTCACATGTTTTGGCGCTGTCCATTTCACGAGACAGAAGAACAATGACGACTGTGCGTGAGAGCAATAAATAAAAAGACTAAAAATACTGTACTTTTTCCTTGTAAAAAATAAATAAGTGGGGGGAAAAACACACACAAAAAACAGTAATATATATGTATATTTATGTATATTACTGGTTTTTTTGTGTGTCCCCCCCCCCCCCCCCCCACTTATTTATTTAATATGTAGATTAAAAAACAACAACGACTCATTCTCGAAGCATTACAGAAACGTACGCTTTGTTTTCAGTTGCTCACTGTTTTATTTTATTTGAACAGCGTTCCGAATTTCACACTGGAAACATGATGACCAAAAGGCAGGAATGTTTCTTGTTCACTTCTCAGTAAACCGTGGGATTAATAACCAAAAAATAAAAATAAAATAAAAAAAATAAAAATACTGTACTCGCGTGTTTACGAAGAATACAAACAAGTAAGGGCGACGTCTCAACCCCAGGGTCTTCTTTAAGAATTAAGAAATTCTACATTTAGGCACGACATACGCACGCTTAGGTAGGACGAATTCCTCTTTGTTGTTCACTGAAAGCTAACCCAGCCTTGTGTTTTAATTTACAGACTGGCTGCAGGCCTGTCGGGGACTTTGCATGGTCGCCATGATCCTCACCTTCGTCGGTATTGTCGTCACTTCCGTCGGCCTGCGCAGTAGCGACTACCGGAGCAAGTACCGCTACTACGTCGCGGGAATGGTCATCTGGTTTTGTGCAGGTGAGCCTTTTGCGCCGAAACTCAAACATGATGCTGTTCGTCGGTAGGCTTGGAGACTATGCTTGTATTATCTAGCAGTGTTTTAAGTGGCTTTGACTGTCATTAAAAACGGTGTAATCTCGACCCATCAGTCCAAGTAGTACCTTAACAACCGTCTTTCGTGCGTACTTGATCATGTATACAGGGTGTCTTAAAAAAAAGTACCCGATTTTCTTTCAATACTACAGACAAGTCAGTAACTGTATTGAAATCATTTTTGCGTGATGTTGTAGTCAGTTCATTGAAGTTTTGTCCCCAGTTCACAGCTTTCAGTTGAGATCGTCTGTTTCTTCACACCACGTGATCAATATAGCCACCCTGTTTTCCAATAACAGACTGCATCCTCATTGCCATATTGTTCATTACATTGGGGAATGTTTCCTGTGGGATGTTCTTGATTTCTCTGAGAATGTGGTGGGGCTCCATCCTGTTGGAACCACTGTGTTGTCATTTGGATTTCATTGTCCTTTCTCTTAATTTTTCCATTTCTCGGAACTGATGTTTCAATGTCTTTTGGGGTACTTTTTTTTTAGACACCCTATTGGTGAGGAATATGAAATCCTGGTCTTGGAATCGGATAAAGGATATTAAAATATGCGGAAGTCAAAAAGAGACAATAGGATACAAATCGAAGAGAAGAAGGCAAAAATGCGTTCATTGTGTTTTCGATCATTTTGCGCAGTCACAGCTTTCGAACTAAAAAGTATTTTCGAAAGGCACTTAGAGGCATTTGCAATGTTCATTCAATACTCATCATGTTCATCACCATGTGTTTGTTCTGGATTTACACAGGGCAACAGTATGCTTCGGCTAAAAAACCATACCCCACATCCCAAGCCTGGCTGCTTTCTTCGTTAAGTGAGAATTTCTTGTTGAATTAATTTGGTATGTGACACCTACATCAATCTGCGAGATTAAATCAACCAGACAAATTCCCGCTCTGCCCAGAATGCAGCCAAGTTATTGCCTTTTTTGTGTGAAATGTGACACCTACATCAATCTGCGAGATTAAATCAACAAGACAAATTCCCGCTCTGCCCAGAATACAGCGAAGCTATTGCCTTTTTTGTGTAATGTGTCGTAGTGAGAGGATGGTCATATTGTAGGTGAAAGCCAGACACACATTGACTGAACCTGTGTAACTCAGGGTTGTGGCTGGAATGTATTTCAGCAAATTTGCTAAAATGACATTGCAGAAGTAGCCTTAAAAGTTTAGGTAATTTCCGGAAGTTTAATGCGGTACTTGGCGTCACCTTCCCCTCATAGTGAAAACGTTCGGTAGCTTTGTAGACATGAGGGTAACGTTTTGGACGATTTGAAATAAGTTTCGCCGTTTCGCCGACTGCTTACCTCAAACGACATCCCAGGACTAAGGGAGCACCTGTACAATAAGTCAGGAAAACCCATATGCGCACGAGCATAAATATATATATCTGTTGTGTTTGAGAATTCCGAACTGTAGTACTGGTCCAATAGAAGTAACTGTTGTTAATGCACAGTGACCTATCCATTAGAGATCGAGTTACGTTACCTTAGCTGGATTCCAACCACTAATATCAACGATTCCAAAATGATGACACTCCTTGCAAGGAAACAGTAAAGTTCAAAAGCTGTTTGTATCTTATGTTTCCCTTGTGCGTGTCTCAAACAGTAACGTTCAAAGACTGTTCGTATCTTATGTTTCCCTTGTGCAAAGTTGTCCAGAACTCTAGTACTGGTCAAAGCGAAGTAACTGTTGTTAATGCACAGTGACCTATCCATTAGAGATCGAGTTACGTACGTTACCTCAGCTGGATTCCAACCACTAATCTCAACGATTCCAAAATGACGACACACCTTGTAGGCAAACAGTACAGTTCAAAAGCTGTTCGTATCTTATGAATCCCGTGTGCATGTCTCAAACATCTCAATATCCAATCACTACTAGTGTGTGGTATGGATTTGGGCGGACGTGCCTGTCTGAAGTACTTTGGATGTTCTTACTTCGTATGTTTTATTGTTTTTATGTGTATGGTTGTTGTCATATGTTGTTTGGTTGTTTTAAGAGCAGATGAACCACACGTTTTCATCCATTGTTTAATTGTATGGACAATAAATGATCTTATGATTTATGTCTTATGTCTTACTACTATGTTCCTTTCCTGGTTGCAGTGGGAATCCAACTGATCGCTCTCGTTACGTTCCCCATCAAGTTCCTGGACGAGATCACAGACAGGGCTGAGGCACGCTGGCAGTTCGGCTGGGCCTACGGCATCGGCTGGGGAGCCGCCATCTTTGATTTCATCGCGGGCCTTCTGCTCCTGATCGACAAAGGCGCGGAAGAGGTCATCTACAGAGAGGTCACCGTCAAGAACAAAGAAGGCTTCGAAGAGGAGGCCACGGAACCCGTGTGAACTGTTCCTTAACGAGACATCTGATTCTCCTTTCCTGAACGCCTTGTTGTAAGAAAAGACCTCTGCAAAGCGTGAACTGTCCCTTCACGAGGCATCTGTTTTCCCCGTTCTGGTGTCTTGTTCTTGAAGAAGACCTCTGCGAAGCGTCAACTGCCCCTTCACGAGGCATCTGTTTTCCCCGTTCTGGTGTCTTGTTCTTGAAGAAGACCTCTGCGAAGCGTGAACTGCCCCTTCGCGAGGCATCTGTTTTCCCCGTTCTGGTGTCTTGTTCTTGAAGAAGACCTCTGCGAAGTGCGTCCGTGATGTGTTCCCGAAAAGAGCTTGAACCTGTTTGCTGTTCTGACCCGCGTGAAGGAGCCTTACAGAGAAAGCTGAATCATAGCGTTGTTGTGATATATTATATGTGTATAAACACCTTTGGATGGAAGCTGAATCCAGCCGTTCCTGGTATGTGTTGAGGAATCTAAAGGAGAAAGCTGAATCAATGCCTTGTTGTGCTCCGCGTGATAGGACTGTTGTGGAAAAAAACTGAATCCACTTAGGTGTTCCTGATGATACGTGTGAAAAGATCTTTGGGGTAAAGCTGAGTCCCTTCCGCCCCCACTTCTCCCCCAGATATATCCCTGAAAGGTGTGGATAACCTGCCATTAAGTATCTGAGGACCTTTTGGACCCGGGTGAGGGGCATTGTACTCCACAAAGTGCCCATATATGTAATGGTGCTATACGAGGGCTGTTCCATTATTATTTAGAATCCAGGCTCCTGGAAATAAGGCGTTAAATGCAAAATCATACCGTCAAAAAGTCGACTATCGTGAGGCTTGACTAACAAAATGAAGTTCCAGAGTTATGTCGTTTTCATTATATACGACTCGGTAAGATACCGACCGCGCAATGCATGAGATTGCGCCATGAGGCTCAAAACTCGCGATTTCCGAGCCATGAATTACAGTAGCTACAAAATAAGGGTTGAACACAGTGCGACTCTTTACTTTCAGATCTGTTCAGGCATTTACATGGGATAAGACTATCCCTCCATTTTAGACACATATCGGAAACTAGATGAATACCCGCTTCGCCGGGAAGAAGTAGAGCCGAATACCCGGCTTCGCCGGGGACCCGGCTTTGCCGGCGCACCGTACGAAGGAAGGGAGATAAACGCGCAAAACACTGGAAAAGATAAAGAAGAGTTACTGGGAATGGATGTACAGAAAAACCAAAATCGGTTCAGCGCTGCGCGCTGAGAGCACGCACGTGTTCACAATTTTCCACGATTGTGTCCGGGGTCTACCTGAATATGCCCACCAAATTTGAAGCAGATCCATCGAGAACTTTGGTCGTGAATCGTGAACACACAGACAGACAGACAGACAGACAGACACACACAAGCCGTATATAGACATGGATGAACATCCTGGTTGTTTTCTGTGCAGAGTGGGATCTTTTTTATGAATTAATTTCGTAGATTGACACTAGTGGCTTGCATCTAGGCTGTTAATTGTTGGTATTGGCTCAAGTGGAAGGATGGCTCTATTCCCTGAAAAAGCAGTGTTAGCTTTAAGATGATGACCCGAATCGTTTACATTGGAATGATTGTGCGTGAAATGCTCGGCTTACCTTTCCAGAGAATGATGTTCAGTGTGTAAACGCGGGTTAAAAAAGCTGTTTTTTTCTTGTGAACGCGGCCTTAGGAAGCACACGCCGTGTAAATATAGGCGTCACTGTTACTGCCGCCGTTTCAACAACCCCTAAATGTTGTGAAACCTCCATGATGTATTGCTGAGCTTCGCCCTGAAGACAACCATGATTTTAAGCGGGGTAATTACATGTGCAAGTTCGACTACGTGTATAATTATTTTGAAAATTTCATCAATGATGAAATTTGAAGTAATTGTCTTGCAAGGAATCCTGTTAGTAATATATATGTGATACAAATTACTATTAAGATGTAAGTAATTTTGAAATCTATAGAAACGTAATTTATCAAGTAGTACACAGATATTGAAGTTACGGGTGTACCTAAGTACGTTTAAATGTTCAATGTGCTAGTTAAACTGCTTTAGTTGATGAGTTTTTGACGTTCAGATAAAAACGCAAGTTAGATGTAGTTGTACATGTAAGTGACTAGTATTCTGTAGATAAAACAAGCTCGACTGAATTCTAAATGTTTTGCTGTAAATATCTGGAGTGCTCTGTTAGAAAATTCAACTTTACAAGATAATTAGATTTTTCATGTAATCCTTTTTAGAAGACATAAATAAAAGCATTCTGATTTACATACATAAATGTCCCTCGAGTTTAGTTTGCAATGTTGCTGTTAAGAAACCTTGAACATAATATCTATATATAAAGGGACTTTGCACTGTAAATCTCGGTCCCCCTTGAGGAGGGTCTGATGCTCCCAATAGGCTGTCTGTGAAGGGATACTTATTTCTCTCTCTATCTCTGCTAAGAGATTTTAACAAATCTCGGAAGAAAGTCTCTGCTGACTTTCAATTGTTTCTTTCACAATTTCTGATGTTTTATATATATATATATATATATATATATATATATATATATATATATATTCCGGTTGTATATGCATGATGACGTTATCCACATTCTTAAGTTGTGTCCTTCTCTTCTTCTTGCATCATGTGTAACATGTGTTCTTGAATCTCACTGCCATACTCCGGTATCGCTCTTATTAAATGTCCATACGATGCGTACGAGTGCCTGCCTGTCCATCTGTATACCTGCGTGTGTCTGTATGTGTATTTTCAGTGTGTGTGTGTGTGTGTGTGTGTGTGTGTGTGTGTGTGTGTGTGTGTTTGTGTGTGT
>NC_090254.1:20706354-20778854 GCF_037325665.1 Littorina saxatilis
TACATCTCCACAGCAAGCAGTTATACATCTCCACAGCAATCAGTTATACATCTCCACAGCAAGCAGTTATACATCTCCACAGCAATCAGTTATACATCTCCACAGCAGGATGTTGATTGCTGGTAGGTGTCCAAGCGGAGGGATGGTTTCATCCCACGTACGTGGAAGCCTCAGCAGATCAGAGATAGAGAGAAATTCAAGTTTTACGCCCTCACGGCAAAGCCATTAGGGGCGTGTTCCCGGGTTTTAACTAATGAGATACACAAGTGTATGCGTGTTTAGGTGGTATCAGCCATCTGCACTTATGGCAGAATGGCCGAGGTCTTTTACGTGCCACTGTGGGGAAATGAATACCGTCTCTGGGTCTGCACATAAAGTTGACCTGTGTCCGTCCCGGCCCGGATTCGAACCAGCGACCTTTCGATCACAAGTCCAGTGCTCTACCACCTCAGCTACCCGGGCCCCCGAGATGAGAGATAGTGAGAAGAAGTGCTTTCATAGGAAGCTAGGGTTGCGCCTTTAAGCGACACAGTTAATGGCTGCTTCGCGGGGAATACATACAGACAAAAATCTATATTAATGCCAGACTGCATGTCGTCCGGAAGTTGCGCACGCAAAACAGACACAGGGAGAAGGAAAGCGAGAGCATATACCTGTGAAGCAGCAGATCGTAAGTTTTGGTATACGAAACAATATACTCTTCAAATTCGTATAATTTTAAAAGAAAAGATAACGAAACAAAAAGCATCAAAATCAGTGGCAGAACTTAAGTTTTGGTATACAAAACAATAGTGTCTTAAAATTCGTGTACTTTAAAGGAAAGACAGCGACTGAGACGAAAAAGCATAAAACATGGCAAAGTTCCTGCTACTCCTTCGCAATTATATCTGCTTTGTTCTGCTGGTGTACAGTTCTTCTTTGAACACATGCTTGTCTCAAACTGTAAAGGACTACGAGAATATAGCGCTGTACAAGCTCAACTCCTACTTGTTTGAAAGTGGTTACAACCCGCATGTGCGTCCTGTCCTTAACGCGTCACAGGCCACAGTGTTGTATGTGACGCTTAACCTTCTCAGCCTTCGTGACGTCAGCGTGAAGGAACAGCGAATGACGCAGAGTGTCTTCTTTGAAATCATATGGACTGTAAGTTGAATGCTTCGTACACTTGTGGGCGTGAGCGAGTACATGATGAAAGTGTCTGGCTTAATTTATATCTGCATGTAGAGAGATCTGTCATATCATTATCATAATTATCATGGATGGATGGATAGATAGATGGATGGATGGATAGATTTGTGTATAGAACGGGCACTCAGTCGACCCATATTGGTTTTGGGTCGAACAACTGTTGGGCTCTGGGATAAATGTATTATTTCACTGTAATTGGATTTCATCTTGTGTGTGTATGTGTGTGTGTGTGTAAGTGTGTGTGTGTGTGTGTTTGTGTGTGCGTGTGTGCGTGTGTGTGTGTGTGTGTGCGTGCGTGCGTGCGTGCGTGTGTGTGTGTTAGTATGTGTGTAGGTATGCGTGTGTATGTGTGTGTGTATGTATGTGTGTGTGTGTGCGTGTGTGTGTGTGTGTGTGTGTGTGTCAGTATGTGTGTGTCAATATGTGTGTAGGTTGTGTGCGTGTGTGTGTGTGTGTGTGTATGTGTGTGTGCGTGTGTGCGTGCGTGCGTGCATGCGTGCGTGTGTGTGTGTGTGTTAGTATGTGTGTAGGTATGCATGTGTATGTGTATGTGTGTGTGTGTGTGCGTGTGTGTGTGTGTGTAGGTGTGCAGGTGTGTGAGTGAGCTGTTGCGAGAAGGCCAGGGGCGATTAATAAGTGTGCATTGTTATCATTTATTATGAAAAACAAACCAGTCAGGCAGTCAGTATGTCAGTCAGTATGTCAGTATGAGTACTGTCTGTCACAGGACGAGCTGCTAACGTGGGAGCCTGCAGACTTTGATGGTGTAGACACCATCTTCATCCCCCAGAAGAAGATCTGGGTCCCCGATCTGGCAGCGGAGCATTACGTGGGAGACAGTCATCAGACACTGGGTCAGTGTCACCACGAAGCATGCTGCGTACAGCTTCTTTCACTTTCAGTTTTCTTCTGGTCTGTGTGTGGATAGTATGGGGGTATACGTGTGTGTGTGTGTGTGTGTGTGTGTGTGTGTGTGTGTGTGTGTGTGTGTGTGTGTGTGTGTGTGTGTGTGTGTGTGTGTGTGTGTGTGTGTGTGTGTGTGTGTGGGTGGGTGGGTGTGTATTCTTCTTCTTTTTCTTCTGCGTTCGATATTCATGGCCGTCATAACATGTTGAGTCTTGAGTCTTGAGTTATATCTATGACGGCTTAATAGCGCCAAAACTAATTTTCACGAGAAAATTACAATTATGTTAATTGTGAAAATTACAATTATGAATTGTGTACATTACTCATTTTCACGTGTTAATTACTACTTTCAAGTGTTAATGTCTAATTTGGCTCGCCTCCTGACGGCTTACTAGCGCCAAAACTAAAAATTAGTCATTTCCACGCGTTAATTACTAATTTTCATGTGCCTCGTGACTGTGGAGGTTAAATGCGCATGCGCGACTGTTACACCGACCAGAGCGAAACATCCTTCGATTCAATACTTTTCTGGTCCATAGTTCTTTAGTCCGATGCAATTTAACAAAAAGAGCTGAGCGCATTTGTAGATAACCGTGACATACATAAATGCGCATGCGCGACTGTTACACCGGCCAGAGCGAAACATCCTTCGATTCAATACTTTTCAGGTCCATATATAGTTCTTTAATCCGATGCAAATTAACAATACGAGCTGAGCGCATGTGTAGATAACCGTGACGTACAACTGTCTGCCCGACAACTCTGAGACACGTCACAGTGTTGTGCGATGACGATATGCTATCTGTCACTGAAAATACACCACCGATAACTTACGTTCAACTTCAAGCGCGATTTTCTTAAAATCACAATTTTCGTAGCATGCTTTGCGGTTATATGGATATTTTCAAAACTTTTCAACCGATTGTCATAAAATTTGGCACGATGTTTGTTCATGTATTGTTTTACATTTTGTTCCTCTTCATAAGTATTCTGAAGAAAGTTGTCATTTTTGTTACGGTTTTTGGCTAACGTAAGTGTAGCCTATGCGATCGTAACTTTGTCTGTCTGTGCGTGCGTGTGTGCGTGTGTATGTCTGTGGAAGAAACTTTAACATTTGACTAAACACCGAAATACTCATTTCACCTGGTTATTTTTCAAGCACCATCTTCAAAATATTGAAGCAATGATCAACACTGTGTCGGCATGTGTGTAGTTAAAGCGTGTATCCAAAGAAAACGGGTGGTGGGGGGTTTTGAAGGGGTACAAGCAGTTGACTGGTTTCTGTCGTGTGTGGTATGTAGACCAGGTCACGTGTCAAGACCAGATCAGGGGTCGCGAGAAGGATTGTGGTATAGATTCACTTCTCCAGTTCTCACTTCTGCATTCGCCGATTCGGGGAAGACGATTTCATGTTGTTCGGTTTCTAAGCTCCAGAAAAGTAAATAAAGAAGCTACCAAAGGGAGATTTCCTACAATTTGATCTGCACAGCGTTTTTCCAATGTCCACGCGAGGAAGAGCTGTCGAAAGCGCAGTTTCGATCTGGCAGCCGTATCCCGGTAAGTACAGAGACAGATCTAGTGTCTCCCACTCTGATAACGTGTCACCTACTGTTAATCCGTTTTGTTTTAATTTCTTTTTATTTCAGTAGACACGAATGTCAAACACAGTGCTAGGCAGTCACCTCTAGTGAAATGAGTTGATCTAAAGTGCCTGTAATGTTTGGATGTCTTTAATTGTTCGTGGTTCGATTTATGTGAATTTCAAGACTTGCAGTAGAGTCTCAAGTTAAGTTTACTCTGCCCGAAAAAAACTGTCCATCATTTACTTGAACATGCAGATATAAGGAAACGGAATGAATCTGTTCTCAAAGTCAAAATGATCACGATTTTTTCCTCAGATTCAAAACATGCACTGTCAAGTGTCATGGTTTTGTCTGTACAATTTAGTAAGTCTTACTCTTACCTTGCAACAACTTCCTTGAACTTGAAAGACAGTTTTTGAATGCTAGATCTGTATCGCGTTTGATTCCAGACTCGATTCTCTCTTTGATTGTACTGTTTGCTGTTTACGCACTATCATGATTCGCTATGTAACGTTTGGTAAGCTTACCTTGCAACAGCTTTCTTGTCTTTGTTGGCATTTTCTTTCAAGGCAGTACAACGTAAGATTAGATTCTTTCGGACAGAAGGTAGAATGTGAGTTTTGAGACAACGACAGTCGTCCAAAGAAAGCTTGCTGTGGCATTTGTTTGTAAATAATGGTACAGTGATTGTACAGTACATGTGTCACAGTGATTCTGTATTTTTCTGCGGTTGATGTGGTTTCTTTTTTCCTCTCTTGTTTTTTCCCTCCTGAGTTGATCGTTATCATTTAAACAAGACCCTCAGAGAGTACCTCCGTTGCTCCTTAAAATGGAATGTGAATAGTGTGTTGGTTGTGTTGACCGTCAGAATTATTTTAAGAACCAGGCTGCTGCAGTCAGTTGACATGTTTCGCATATTGTAGGGTTACCATGCTGCATATATAGGTAAAGTGGCTTGTATAACCTGACTATTCTGTTTCAAAACACTGTTTATATTTGTGTAGGTTGTAGTCATCATAACTAATCGCATTTTGCCATTTGTTTCAGAAAGGAGGTTTT
Source organism: Littorina saxatilis (assembly GCF_037325665.1). Lineage (NCBI taxonomy): Eukaryota > Metazoa > Mollusca > Gastropoda > Littorinimorpha > Littorinidae > Littorina > Littorina saxatilis. The sequence goes on from NC_090254.1 coordinate 20,711,091, forward strand.
AAAACCTACACAAGATCGACGCTATGTCAGATATGCCTCAGCCACATGAAGACTTCCGAATTTAGATCAACTCGGCATGGTGACAAGTCTTGATGAAAAGTATGGGACTGAGGACAGCAGTGGAAAAAGTGGCCACATGCCAGGTACCTATTGCTTAGTGTCTGCAGTGCAAAAGACAGATAAGCTGATGGTAGATTTGCAAATGAACACAGTGCCCTCTATACTGCTGATTTACGACGGGCAAGCAACAATTATGCTGATGTAGTTTAAATGTGTGTCTGTGTGTACGTGCGTGCTTGTGCGGTTTTGTGACGGTATGTTTGTGTGTGTGTGTGTGTGTGTGTGTGTGTGTGTGTGTGTGTGTGTGTGTGTGTGTGTGTGTGTGTGTGTGTGTGTGTGTGTGTGTGTGTGTGTGTGTGTGTGTGTGTGTGAGGATTGCACAAGATCTCATTCAAGGACAACTGCACCAACAACAAATACACAGTCATGTTATCTGTTTGCCTTCTTTTGAAAATTATACATGGAGTTGATATGACGGATGCGTTAGTTTTAACTCTGTGTGTGTGTGTGTGTGTGTGTGTGTGTGTGTGTGTGTGTGTGTGTGTGTGTGTGTGTGTGTGTGTGTGTGTGTGTGTGTGTGTGTGTGTGCGTGCGTGTGTGTGAGTGTGTGTGTGTGACGGAGTGAGTGAGTTTGTGTTACTGTTTGTTAATGTCTTACGGGAGCCTTGAAGGCTTCGCCTCTTGTTCTATTTGGTACTTGTTTGGGCTGGCCAAAAATAACCTGTTTGTGCATTTGTCAAAAAGCTGGAGGAACAAAACGCAGAGGAGTCATTTTCTGACACTTCAGCCAAATCAGGTGACACTCGGAGGAATAGTTTTGATCACATGTGTGTAACGCTACTCCGACCATTAACGTTGGCGCCACAACACTTGGTCCTAAAAATCTGATATTAGCCTATGACATGTCACGCACACATACATAAAACACGCACGCAGTCTGTCACGCAGTCTGTCACGCAGTCTGTCACCCACGACTCAATAACAATCTTGCTCTTTCGACTACAAAACACACGTTGACACGAACAGTAGATTAAGAACGTTTCTTACAAAAATCAAATATACATAGATCAAACATAAATACACACACAACTCACTAACTAACCATGCAACTCTTTCTTACGATAACATCCACAACAAAACAATTTAAGTCTTAACATAAATTTGGTTATGACCTGGTTCAGCTGAGACCTCCGTAAGACAATCGGAAAAGATAATTTGGTCGCTTTTCTGTAGAAAGTCAAACCTACGATAATTCAAGGGAGTTAAACCTCCCTACTTCCTTTTCCGTCTTGAACGCAGCGCGAGAAGACGTGTTTTTCGCGGACGAAAATTATATCGCCTTCGTGTGATATTTTTGGTCAACATCGACTCACTTGACGGTATTGTACGGTGGTATTTATGTTCATAGCGTGTTGTCAGCCTATTATTTTAACAATAGTTTCAGGTGTATGAAAAATTTAGTTGAAAGTACACACAGCATGCTTCTCAGTCAGCGTACTTCTACTGGTACGCCACCTTCACTGAAAAACAGAATTGTCACGAATGATATTTTCTTTATGGTATGGTACGTTGCCAAGAAAGTCCCTTGCGTGTTGCAAGGTTATCAACTTCATAACTGGTGTGTGCGGAAAGTTGTTTTTCATCAGCATTATGTTAGTAATTCAACAGATCTAGATGTACGGGAACGTCATCAAAATTTTACGTCACGCGTTTGCCAGGATCTGCGGGGCAACGTACTTTTTCGAACATTACAAAAGTCGCGGGCTGGTCTTTGCTACCCGTTCGACCATCTAGAACACTGTTTTATTTGTGTATCGATGTATATCGCTGTATATATCCTGAGCAATCCGTGATCAGAAGTATCATTGGTGGTATCGTGTGGTATTAGGCCTAAAAAAAAAAAAAAGGTGTGGTTACGGTAACCCGACCTACCCTATTTTTAGGGGCCGATCCTATAACTTTTTATTACATTTGTCAAAAGAAGAAAAAAAACGAGTGCAAAAAACGCAATGAAAGCGAAAGCGCCCGTGTCGCACACTTATTTCCCTGTCAAGTAGGTTTAATTTGTACACATTAGAAAAAAAAGAAAAAAAAGAAAAAAAAAGAAGTGATTGCCTACCTTCCTACCCTATTTTTTTTGGCTATGTTACCGTAACCACACCTATTTATTTTTTTGGCCTTATGATGGTTCTGTAGGATGAGTCAATGATTTTTTTACAAGTAAAAAAAAAAAAAAAAAAAGTAACTATTGAAAACACATCTTTGGTATGTCCAAATGACTAATCAATTGAAATAATACATAGAAATAAGAGTTAATTTAAAAAAATCTTTCTCAATTTTTTTTTCAAAACGCGTCACTCCGAGGGCGTAACAAAACTAAAGGCACCAATGGTAGTGTAGCTACACAACAATGTGTAGTATAATATGCACACTGGAATAAATAACTCCAAAATTGAATTTGAGGATAATTGTTTTTTATTTGAACAAAACAAAATTTAATGTCAAAAATTCGAATATTTACACACACACACACACACACACACACACACACACACACACACACACACAAAATAATGTCTTTTTTTGTCCCTCCAATGAATGTGCTGTAGAGTCTTCAGCAAGATATGGAAAATCAAAAGAAACATTTTCAGTACACTTTTCAACAACAAAATCACAAATATATTTACTGGAGAAGACCTCAGAAAAGGGAGAGAACAACAGGGGGAAAAATGAAGAGTTACATGTCTTGGGCGATTGGTTTGTTTTCAGTTATCTACAAAGACAGAAAAGAAGCAAAACCAAATATGCTATTTTAATTATGCAACAATGTGTGCTTTCATATGAAGTTTGTACTGAATGACACTCCACGATCAAATGACCCTTTATTAAAAAATAAAAAATAAAAATATAAAAAAATCAGATTTGCACGTTCCTCGAAGATGGCGGAAGGTCAAGGTCAAGGCCCAAGCCGTCTTTTCAGACAAACAATTATGTCAGATCGAAACTATCTAATTACCGAAATTATCAAATTTGGACACGTTATGGAAATATTTATGCACTCCCATTCATCTGTATCGATCAAATTAATGCTAAGGCACCTAAAAAATGCAACCACTAGCTGGTTAAAGGTGGTTAGTTGAAAATATCCATGTTTTACCTGGGTTAATCGCTCTTGTAAAAAATTACACAGCTTAATCCGGAAACAGGCTTTTTTATCACATGCACCAATGTATCCTCGAATTTTATTGGGCCTTTTTTCGGTTCGTAAACCAATCAATTTGCTGCTTTCTTTCCACAAAAAATGCCACCGTGGCAACTCATGACAAGGACGCCACCCGGGATAACTCTAACCGGAAATAGGTTAGACAACTCTAGCCCTTGGCGCATGCTAGGTTCTGTTTGCATTCCGATGCTAATATTTTATCATTGGAATGAATTTGAAGAATCGGGCATCATGCACAATTCACAGTCAATAGACATGTGTGTGCTGCTGCTAACAAGGCCCGATTCAACATTCTTAGATCGAACTGATCAAAAGATGAAAGGAAGCCAGGATTAAATGTAAATCTATCATCAGAAAGGTCCGTTACGGCATTCTTAGCCACCGCGTATGTCTTTTAACTTATATGAAATGATCAAAAGAGGTGAAGAAGTTGGCCAAATTGTAGATCTACATACTGCAGCGCGAGGCGATTCGTAACTCGGAGCAGATCATTAGTTACAAAGGGATAAGGTGATTAAACCTCGTTTTTCCCGCAACACCGGAACTTTGCACAGTGAAGGTATTTTCAATTCAGTGAATATATTAACAGGCGGTGAGAGGTGATTTAGGGTGCAACTTAGGGCGCAATTTTGACATTTCATTTCGCGCCAGATCTAGCCCTCGATATAAAAACGTTGACAGTACGTTCTGTGACGTACACGACAGGCACTCGACGTCACAAACAGAGGTAAATCAAGCGACAGAAGGAAAACCGGTTTGCGGGTAGCTTTAAAGGCCCAGTCTGCCTCAATATGTTTATTAAATGACCCAGTTCGATTAAATGGCTTTTTATTTTGCAGCCCTCGCAAAATATCCGCGATATTTGTTATTATGTTTGGAACATCGCAAGAAGCGGCTAAGCTGGTTGCCAGTTCCTGATTCCCGTGGCTGCCAGGGTGGCACTCATTATTTACCCGACAAACAAGGTTCTAATATCAACTCCAGTTGGGGGAAGGAGTTTATGCTTGTATTTAATTTGTATTATTCCATCCCGAAGGCAGGCATACCACCAGATTTAGCAACGTTGCAGTGTCCGCCAAAGATGCCGGGAGAACAGCGGTATATGTCAACATTCAATATTATCTTCACAGATACAAGCAGTTTGAAGTCCAAGGACACCTCGACACAGACGCACTGCAGACCATGTCCCCCCCGGTATATGTCAGTTTAATATCTCCACAGATGCAAGCAGTTTGAAGTCCAAGGACACCTCGACACAGATGCACTTCAGGCCGTGCCCTCCCCCCCCCCCTTTTATGAGGGGGACCCAAAATAGATTCATCTCAGCACATTTTCTTTGTGTGTGTGTGTGGGGAAGTCTATCTCCCAGCAACATTCACAATTTACTCGTCATTCATGTTGATGGCTCATGTCTGACCAGATATCAGTTTCAGGCCGTATCGCAAAAAGGCAACCAGTCCATTTGATGGAGTTTTCATCCAACCTACCCAGGAACAGGACAGCCAGCGTTGCAGTCCCGATACAACCATAAAAAGGGAGGTGTTTGTCTTTGGTCGTTCGTCAGACATAAGACAATGTATTGTCCACAAACAAGCAATGGATGGAAAAGTATAGTTCATCTGCCCTTTAGCAACCAGACAACATAATTATGACAACAACAAATCGCAAATCAGACCAAGTATAAACATCTAAAATGCAATTAAGAGAATGCTTGCGCCCACACACAACCAAACAAACGTATATGGGTCCCGGTTGGGACAAATAAGACCGTCATCAATATTAACCTCATTTGTTAAAAGAACTGATTAAAACAGGCAGACACAAACCAGTATGCGGCTGGAATCTCTTGTTAGAGAGGTTTTCTAATAATCAACTCTTAGTTTCAGGTATTCTCGTTCATGGGTCAAGTTGTATGGTCTGGATAAAGACGCACCTTCACACTATCAGGAAGCACCTCTGCATCCCCCACTCGTTGTCAGTCCAGGCCTGCACAGCTGTAACGTGTTTCCACTACTATGAGACAGCAAAATACACATTTTACAGACATTGTGCAACATTTTGGAGCGATTGGCATATACTCTGTCTTGATCCCAAGAACTAATGGTCTTACTTTGACAAATTATGGAGCTGCGCGCAAGCATCATAAATGCCGTGCAAGGGGCTAATTGGTTCTGGGGGCAGAAGGGGACGTGCCCGCGCTCTGTTGGAGAAAGTGGACTTTCAGGCACAAGGTAGCGCGGATCTCGCCGAGGCAGACCTGGACATAATTCCAACGATGGGGAAGGGGTCCAACTACAATCATCTACTCTGAACGTTAAGAGCTTCTTTTACATAATAACATATGCATTGTTCCTTAACCTTTAGTAAGCTGTCGACACATTTGCAAAATTCATTGATTTTAGAATTTCGAAGCGAAATGTTCCAAAATTGTATAAACCTGACATTGTTGTTTTGAGATAAAGTAAAAGTTGTAGACAGCGTACTAGAGTTACATTAGGGCACAGGGGTGGCGGAAACTGGCTCTTACCAAACTTTTGAGAAAATATGGAATAGCCAGTTTGATGGCATAAGTAGACATGGCTAATACAAGTAACTGTGGCTTACATAAAATGTAACATAGGCTTTAGCCAAGAAATTCAATGTAGACACCTAAATACAAAGGTGTGGTTGCGCAAAGCGCACCAAATACCCAGGATTCTGGAATGCCCGAACGCCGATGTATGCGGAGGTATGAACGGATACTGGGTCCCCTAGTTGTTGACCTTTTCTCCATCTACGAATGGTAACTAGGATCAGATCGCATGCTGGCATACGACTAGAATCTGAAAGGGTACATTTCCTTCAGCGGCCGTATGCACGCGGGGCCCGCTGCCAAAGAGCCGGAAGTCTTCGTGAAAAAGAGGGTGCGTAGGGGGTAAAAGAATCAAACAGTTCGTAGAATACGAAACTACCTCCGGTCCTATTACGGATTAGGCTTCTTCAGCTTTGGGGGGATAGGGATTTTAAAAGCCATGCCTACTGCCGCCTTTGTGCCCTTATTTTGCCAATCTTGCTTTATAGCTACTGGATTAAAATCCCGTCGAAGCTGTCATCACTCTTAAGTCAATTTCATTGGGTTGTTGCTGCATGCATGGAGTGGATGCAAGAACATCTGTCTGTTTGAAGCTGAAGTCTGGTCATAAAACAATTTAAGTCTTTACTTAAATTTGGTTATGACCTGGTTCAGCTGAGACCTCCGTAAGACAATCGGAAAAGATAATTTGGTCGCTTTTCTGTAGAAAGTCAAACCTACGATAATTCAAGGGAGTTAAACCTCCCTACTTCCTTTTCCGTCTTGAACGCAGCGCGAGAAGACGTGTTTTTCGCGGACGAAAATTATCCCACCCATCTCACCGCGAGAGTGATGGCTTATCCTGCTCCTAGCAGATGCACTGATGACAACTTCCTGGGATGAATTAGCTTGAATATGTATGCAAGGGGGTAGTTACGTTGACCAGGTTACTAGTTATCTACTATGTATGTGTCGAAGGGGTGTATGTGAATGCAGGGTGGGTTGCCTCGGTCAGAATATGGGTTATCACATATTAGGGCCAGAATATGGGTTATCTCCTATTCCTGTGCCAAGAGGATGTGGGGGGGGGGGGGGGGGGGATTATGTTGGCCCGAATACGGGTTATCGCCTATTCAGGTGCCGGGGGGGGGGGGGGAGATTATGTTGGTCCGAATACGGGTTATCTCCTATCCAGGTGCCTGGGGGATGTGGGGGGGATTAGGATGGCCCGAATAAGGGTTATCTCCTATTCAGGTGCCTTTGGGGTGGGGGGGGGGGGGGGGATTATGTTGGCCCGATTACTGGTTATCTCCTATTCTGGTGGGGGGGGGGGGGGGGGGCTGGGCTGTTGGACAGAATATGGGTCATCTTCTCCGCTTTCAGGTCTTCAAGGTTTGGGTTATCTCCAACCAGTTATACATGTTTTCTTTTAGTGTGTACATTTACTTGTCTGGTACTTTGGCGCAGTAGGCAGCGCTTTTTAATTGCACTGTCACAAGCTATTATAAACTCTTCATAAGTAGACATGGCTAATACAAGTAACTGTGGCTTACAAAAAATGTAACATAGGCTTTAGCCAAGAAATTCAATGTAGACACCTAAATACAAAGGTGTGGTTGCGCAAAGCGCACCAAATACCCAGGATTCTGGAATGCCCGAACGCCGATGTATGCGGAGGTATGAACGGATACTGGGTCCCCTAGTTGTTGACCTTTTCTCCATCTACGAATGGTAACTAGGATCAGATCGCATGCTGGCATACGACTAGAATCTGAAAGGGTACATTTCCTTCAGCGGCCGTATGCACGCGGGGCCCGCTGCCAAAGAGCCGGAAGTCTTCGTGAAAAAGAGGGTGCGTAGGGGGTAAAAGAATCAAACAGTTCGTAGAATACGAAACTACCTCCGGTCCTATTACGGATTAGGCTTCTTCAGCTTAGGGGGGATAGGGATTTTAAAAGCCATGCTTACTGCCGCCTTTGTGCCCTTATTTTGCCAATCTTGCTTTATAGCTACTGGATTAAAATCCCGTCGAAGCTGTCATCACTCTTAAGTCAATTTCATTGGGTTGTTGCTGCATGCATGGAGTGGATGCAAGAACATCTGTCTGTCTGAAGCTGAAGTCTGGTCATAACAACAAAGATTAACTAGTATTAAAGCCAATAACAACAAAGAATAATTATTTTCCTTTTAGCGCATCTTTCACACCTCTCACTTTCGCTCAGTTCACAATGACGTTATAGTTCCTGCACTTTTAGCTGTTAGGACGGCTTAGGCTAATGTTACCATGAATGCGTATCCGAAATCGTCCATGAACTTGGGTTAATGAAGCCGTAGTGCGAAGCGACAGGAGCCATCGGTGACGTTTGTTTGTTTGTTTATTTGTTGCTTAACGTCCAGCCGACTACGCAGAGCCATATCAGGACGAGGAAGGGGGGATGAAGGGGGCCACTTGTCAAGCGATTCCTGTTTACAAATGCACTAACCCATTACTTGTGTCCCAGCAGGCTTTAGTAAAACTAAATTAATACCTACTGGAAGATTACCAGTTTCCAGTATGTTAAAATAGGCTTAACCTATCTACTGCTGGACTTACATCAGAACACTAACAGATTAAACTATACATGAATCGCGAGACAAGCGGAAAGAGAAGAGATTTTTGGAAAAAATACAGGTGAATGAGCAAGAAGGCAGAAAAAAGAAAAGAATTCATGAAGAAAAAGAGAGCATGACAGGAAAGAGGAACCAAAAATCTACCTAACAGCAAACTAGAAAGCTCCTGCGGTTCCAAAAACAGGAGGGGCCTTTAATTTCATAACCGCAGTGCCCCACTGCGGGACATCGGTGACGTCAAGTCCTTGCCAGGCGAGCAGTGCCGTCGTCGAAAGTGGAGCAGGCAGACATCTCTTCAGTAGTAGGCCATTTCAAAGCCTCCGCATGGTAAAAAAAACAATCTGGAATGGTGAACGCAAGACTTAGTTCACAGTAACGGTAACATCGCCCACCAGTCCTTATAATTTAACAACCAAGTGCAGGATTAAATGGACATAACTCTTTACTCTCACTCTCATGCATCTCGAACACACATACCAACGGATTTCCAAAACGAACTCACAAATTCATACCGTTCAAGTACAAAGTTGCAAACACGCACGTGCACACTGCATGTACATTCCGCCATCTTGGACTGACCGGTTTTCATAAGTCAATAAACAAATCTAAGCCTGACAATAATTTAACTGTAACCCACACAACATAATATTTAATGATTACATACCACATCCTGGTTGCATTGAAGTAGCCATACATATCCCCTGCCGTTGATAACAGGTTTCCGGCGTCTGCTCTACGTAAACAGACCCTACGTTCAACGAAGAACGGATTCGCTTGGAACGCAAGCTTTCTTTCCTCGGCTAAAGGCCCGTCCATACACTCCCGTCCGACCCTGTCCACATTTGACTTATGCTCAAAACGGCCCACGTGGGAGCGCCGTAGCGTGCCATGATCGCGAAGCGTTATTTGCAGAAGAATAGCGCGTGTTCTAATTTCTATGACACAGACATAGAACGACGGAAATTTGACCAATCAGAGCAAACCAGAGCGATGACGTCAGCTGCTCGCGGCGCGGCAGTCGAATGCAACTGAACGGTGACCCGCTCACTGATACCGCGTTGTGAAAAAAATCGTCGATGTGTGGCCACTCGGCAAATCCCGCGCGACGCACAAAACGGCCTGCGGCGCATGGAGCGTAAAACGGCGTCCAAATGTGGTCCCCGCTTAAAGGCAAAGAACGAATGAATAAAAAGGAGTATCTACGAGCTCAAATTTAACTCTGAGTTCACCTTACAAAATACAAGTAAAACACACGTGAAATACCTGAGCACGAGCTCCACGAGACACTTGAAGTTAACCAGCGTCTACCTGTGACAGGTGAAATAGAGGAACACAGGCGCTCCATAACAATACCTTTAACACCACAGCATAACAGTATACTAATATTAAAGCCGCTTGTGACATGACATTGTTTCCGCGGAAATCATAACGAACTTTGCACCCTGCATTCCTGAATAATTCAAGTTTATCCCATGACCTGCCTCTTTGTTTCTGTTAGCTGAGGAGGTGATTATTCTGGATAATCCATCACAACCATATGGATAATCCATCACAACCGAGTCTCGATCTCACCTGTCATTGGTCATTGCCTTTGATCTCAGAGTACAATTGAATAATTTATAGAGGTCATCTGCATATTTATCGTTAACTCGGGGACTACTTTCTTCAGAAAAACGATTGAGATATTCTGCGGTATAAAACTCGAACTCACGTTTAGCTAACGATCTACATACATTTTAACATTGAAGAAATAAAGAAAACAACAAAGAATACACATAATCTGCTGGGGTGAAAAGAGCTGAGTGAAGATTATGAGTTGGCCGAAGCGGTGAGAGAGAGAGAGAGAGCGATAGAGAGAGACAGTGATTCAAGGCGCACAACTCTTCATAGGCAACCGCTTAGATCAATCCCGACAACACAATCCTGATTCAAAATCCTGAGCGACGAAATAAGAATTAAACTAAAACAGTATGCTTACAGTTTTGTTCATTTGCTATCGCTTTTAGAGCATTGATTGCTAAATCTTGTTCAACAGAACAAGGCTGTCCCATCTGTCGTCTGCTGCAGATCTCTGTCGTTTGCTACAGAATCATCGGCTATTGATCAAGTTGACTAGCAACATGGAAATTGCCACTTACAAAGTTGGAGATAAGGTTAAAATAAAAGGTGGCGAAGAAGATCGGATCTTGCGTGTGTTATTTTTCAATTTTAAAGTAAACAACGGTGTCTAGGTGCAGGTCATGCAGGCAGATAGATTTACAAGTTTTGACCTACATTGAATAGACCAGCAGAACAAAACTACCGCAGTACAGTACAGATAGCTTACTGGCCTCAGACTGAACGACAGACATCAAAGTAAGGCTCACCTAGATGACGATTGAAGAAGTAAGTAATCCAAATTTGAACACTGAAGCACAACAGCTCAAATAAGCACAAATTCAGCAATCATCCTCATCGCTTGTAAAATCACACACGCGTTTTTTTGTTTTTTTTGGCGAATGCCTCTGACAACTGACTTGGGTCACCGACTGAAACCGGCCGGTAACTGCACAGTTTCAAATGCATTGAACTGCGCAATCTCTGTAATTCGTTTTCTTAAGCAGTATTGATGACTAAATACAAAAGCAGACGTTTTACCAAAAAGACAAAAAGGGACTCGTTTCGCACATGAATTTGAGGACACGATTTGCGGTCGCTGAAGGTTTGGCCAGCAGAAAACAGGCACACGCAGAGTTTGTGTCAAAAAGTGGTGTTTTTTAATGAAAACGTCAGAGTAATGGGATAAAAAGCTTACACACCTCGTCCTAAATATCGTGCACATTTTCCCTCGGGTAGATTTTCAGGTATCACAGGCTCGGTAATACCTGAAAATCGACCCTTGGGGAAATATGCACGATATTAAAACTCGGAGTGTGTAACCTATATATGTACCGTGCAAGTTTTGTGCAAATCGGATTGCCGGTTTTCTAGTGTGTAGCGCGAACACACAAAAACGCAATTTTGCGCGAAATCCATGGGGTTTCCTTACCTTAAGTGTGTCTTGTATCATGTACCCACTAGTCATTGTGCATTTTAGTTAATGGACTGATGATGTCATTTGTATGGAGTCGACGCACGTGCGAGGATATGTATGTGTGGGAGGGGGGGGGGGGGGGCGCGGGAGATGGAAGCTTGCTGTATGTTATGTAATGTATATATTGTGTGTGATACGTGGAAATGTGATACTATTTATTTGCATGTATGATACAGGTACAAATGTGATAATTGTAGGCTTATACTAGTGATTACTGTGTGTGATACATGAAAAGTGATATGAATGCTGTTTTTATATGTTATACTCTTACTTTCTCCCAAGCGCAAGACAAATTCTTCTATGAAAATTGAAGCCAATAAAATTTGAGTTGAGTTGAGTTGAGAGATTTACCAGATCTTACCAGGCACAGTGATAGCACAGATCCCCTTCCCCCTCCGCCGTTCGTCTGTCCAGGTGACTAATGTGTGTCTTATCTACTGACCAGGGCACGACAGGCTGCCTGTGCAGGTGTATAGTGATGGCACAGACCCCCTTCCCCCCTCTGCCACCCCAACCCCCACCTACCCCCTTCCCCGACTACCTCCATATCAAGTGCCTGCAGTTCGTCTGTCCAGGTGAATAGTGTGTGACTTATCAACTGACCAGGGCACGACAGGCTGCCTGTGCAGGTTCATAGTGTCGGGCTAAGATACTAGCAGGTCTCACATAAGTTTACCTGGGAGATCCACCCTTAATCCACCAGGCGGGCGCGGCCAGGATTTGAACTCACGACCTTCTAAGTAGGAGGCCGATGTCTGATACGCTAGGCCACTGCGCCCGACCGTCCAGGTGAATAATGTGTGTCTTATGAACTGACCAGGTCACGACAAGCTGCCCGTGCGGGTGAACAGTGACGGCACAGTTACGTGGGACCCAGACCTTACCATCCACACCTCCTGTGCCGTGGACATCACGTACTACCCGCAAGATCAGCAGGTGAGGATAATTGACCAAACGTAAAAAAACCAAGCTATTTTATTCACAAACTGTGTGTGTGTGTGTGTGTGTGTGTGTGTGCGTGTGTGCGTGTGTGTGTGTGTGTGTGTGTGTGTGTGTGTGTGTGTGTGTGTGTGTGTGTGGTTTTGTGTGCGTGTGTCTGTGACCGTTTGTCTGTAGTCTGTGTGTTTAATTATTGCCAAAATGATCTCCTTGAATATGTCTACAAAAAAGACACTTCATTCCACACTCTACGTGATCACACTGTATTATCAAGACACGAGGGTTTGGGGCCCATTGGCCAGAGGTGCACGAGACAGTTACCAGCCGCGGTGTTGGATTGATTAAATTAAGATTTGTTGTGATTTCAACGAATCAGACCCCGCGGTTTGTTCTCTCCCGTTTGGGTGGCACCCACTTTTGGGTCATGCACCTTGGCCCTGAAGTCTTTGGACCCTCTAAAACTCCGCTTAACCTCTGAAAACTCTATGGACCCACTAAACATTTAAAGCGTGGGTCCTGAGACCATCTTTGGAGCGTTCGTGGGGAGCACTAACTAGTCCTATCTCCAATTCTGCCCTAAACAAAAAAACACAGGAGTGCCCGTGGACCATCTACCCCTGGTTGATGGGCACTGCACAGCTGAGGTTCGCCCCGCCCCAGGGTGTCACGGGCTTCAGTGGGCCGGACGCCAGGCTGAACGTTGAATGGGACATCGTCCGCGTTGTCAACAGCACGTGTGATTTCTACCATCGCAATGTCAATTGGAGCTGCATAAAATACGAGTGAGGGATTTGGTCACGCAAGTGTAGCGTATACAGAGATAGACTCGAGTGCAGTGTGTGTGTGTGTGTGTGTGTGTGTGTGTGTGTGTGTGTGTGTGTGTGTGTGTGTGTGTGTGTGTGTGTGTGTGTGTGTATATGTGTGTGTGTATGTGTGTGTAGGGTGTAGGGTGTGTCTCTGTGTGTGTGTGTGTTCTGCTCTCTTCGTTGATTTGCTAAAGCATTATTTTGATGTGATTCACCATGACCTACTTCTCAGGAAACTCGCACTATACGGCCTTGGAAATGATACAATGATTATCGTTAATCAAGTGTTTTTCTCTCTGACCGAGTACAAGCTGTGTACACCAAAGGCTCTATGTCTAGAAGTTAGTAAACACAAAGTGCTAGGTGTTATTCTTGATAACGATCTGTCGTGGAATTATCACGTTCCAGGGGTATGTAATGTACTTTCCAAAAGGCTTTACTTGTTGTCCAGAATAAAACACTTCTTGAACAGGCATGGCTGGCAGCTTGTCTTTAACGCTCACATTCAACCAATCATTAATTATGCGTCAACATTATGGGATTGTGCGAGTGCTAAAACTCTTAAACCTTTATTTAGTTTACATAAAAGAGCATTCAAGGCGAATGGTGGCTGCTGGTTAAGATCATTTACGAATGTCCTGCGACCATGTCCGGATCATTACGAATTATTGGCTAATTCCATTCGCAAGGCGCAGGCACACACACACACACACACACACACACACACACACACACACACACACACACACACACACACACATACACACACACACACACACACACACACACACACACACACACACACACACACACGTACTCGTCTCCGACTACATTTGATCAAATATTGACTAAATGCCAAAACAAGAACTATTGTGCAAATAAATGCAAATAACTCGAAACTTTTGTTTTCGTTATTTATTAAACTGATAGTCTGGGTTAGCCAAGGTAGTTTTTATAAAACAATCATAAAGACAGAAAAGCTCCAAACTCAAAACAACTTAAGGGGGCAGGGTCACCCAAAATCCGGTACCAAAATTGCAAAAAATTGTATCTCAGGTTCTATTGGGTATGTTTACTTCAAATTTGGCCAAGACATACAAGAAGGGTTCTAAAATAAATCTGTACAGTCTAATTGGTGATATAACTTTGCTTTTTTAGTAAAAATGTAGAATAAACATATATTTTATATTGTGCGAAAATAAAAAAAGCCATAATTGTCAGAAACATAGTGGCTTTGGATTTATATCAGCATGTCTGATTTTTTTCATGACTGCTTTTGACTGTCTTGCCTGTGGCTGGTACCAAAATCGTATTTGTACTCATCAGAACTGTTATCATAACGCATGGGCCAAATTTTCGAAAATATATTAGTACAATAATACTTTCAATCTGCTTGATTTTAGTACCGGCCATAGATACCACATCAAAGAATAAGTGTGCAAAATTTCAAGACAATTGGTAAACATGTAATAAAGTTATGAGAAACAGAGTGTGTCTGATGCGCGATTTTTGATGAAAGTTTCGCGTGCAGATTTTGTTATGTAATTTTGTGTTGTGTTGACACACACACATACCTTTTTTGAAAGCACATATCTCACGAATGCCTTTGTGTATCGCGAAAAAATAAACAGTGTCTGAAAGAGGAGAAATCAAACTTTAAAATAAGCCTAAACACTTTTGTGTTTGCCAAAAAACCGACTTTTTTTCGATTTTTGATGAAAGTTTCGCGTGCAGATTGTTTATGTAATTTTGTGTTGTGTTGACACACACACATACCTTTTTTGAAAGCACATATCTCACGAATGCCTTTGTGTAGGGAACAAATATAAACAGTGTCTGAAAGAGGAGAAATCAAACTTTGAAATAAGCCTAAACACTTTTGTGTTTGCCAAAAAAACCGATTTTTTTCAAAATCTGGGTGACCCTGCCCCCTTAAGATAACAAAAGAATGTTGAAAGTCAACTCGTCTAAAGGGGAGAGTGTACCTTTAATACAACAATGGGAAGTTTTAAACCTTGTTTTGAACGAAAAAGTGGTATCTCGATAAAAGAGGGTTTTGCCAAGTGCCTACTTCTGTTGTCTGCATCAGGCGTATAACATGTCCGGATCATTACGAATTATTGGCGAATTCCATTCGCAAGGGCAATTCGGCACAGTGTAAGAGTAGCTTTATGAAAAGATGCTACTTGTTCTTACTTGCAACGTAGTTCACGGATTATATTCTTTCCTCGACGGTCTACCTTTTTGCTTGCTTCAAACTGTTTTCCTTGTGCCCTTGACAAAGATATGTTATGTTCGTTTGTATGTATATTTGTGTTTGTTTGTCTGTTTAGTTTGTTTGTTTTTTGCTTGTTTGTTTGTTTGTTTTTATTACTTCTTTGACTGTTATTTTAACATTGTTAAAATGTATTATCATTAGATTAGTCCCTCTCATGGACGAGGGCTGGATGTAAAAAAGCACCTGTTGGCTTATGACATTACCCTAGTTAATAATGAATTTGTCTGGTCTTGTCTTGTTTTGTCTTGTCATGGCTTGTCATTGCCATGGTAACTGAACCACCGAGGCATGCAGGTAGGTTTTCAAGTGTGGTAGCTGGCGAATGTGTAATACTTGACTGTCAGTGTCCTCAGTCTCACCTTGTTCACACCGGTGACACTGTGACGGTTCCCCTACGCTTTGTGTTCGGTGCCCTGACCCTTTGTGTTCGGTTCCCACTCGGTTCCCACACGCCAAAATTCGCGGACAAAACATCCATTTATGGTAGTATTACGCAATGTTGCTCTCTGAGAATGGTCTTGTTAGATCTGTGAGTGTTTACACTACATGCCTAGGCACGGTGCTGTTGGATTGAAGGTTTTTGATATTTTAGCCGTTATTAGGTAGAATGCCTTCCACTTTACTGCAAAACTGCATAATTCGTAGCATCGGCAAGAAATATCCTACCAAAAAATGCCTGCTTGGAACTGTCCGTGGTCCAGCAAAAAGTTCAACATGTCTGTAGCAGACAGCCCAAGTTTCAAGATTGTAGGGCCATCCAAACAGCCGTAATAATAAAAACAACAAAAGTAGTCAGTGAAATTGGCTGTGTTCGGTCCCCCCACACTTTTGTGACGTAGGCGTGACGGTTCCCATAATTCATTGTGTCGGTCCCCACTTTCTGTGTCGGACCCCACTTTCGACCTCATTTCTCTGTGACGGACCCCACAACCAGCCTATTTTGTGTCGGTCCCCACACCTTCTTGGATTTATGACTTGCCGGTTACTTGTATCATTGTATTCATTGAATCTAATTGTCTCGGAGTTATTTTTCAGCAAAAACCGGCAAGGCAGCACCTTTTGTGATACCAAGTAAGTCAGATGACATCAGTATGTGTGTGTGTGTGTGTGTGTGTGTGTGTGAGAGAGAGAGAGAGAGAGAGAGAGAGAGAGAGAGAGAGAGAGAGAGAGAGAGAGAGAGAGAGAGAGAGAGAGAGAGAGAGAGAGAGAGAGAGAGAGTTGTGTTTCCGTACCCGCGACAGCGTTTTTCCAGCGGCGCGACGAAAATCAAGCACATAGAAAATGACCAGGAGTGTTTCCACACGCGCGACGCGTTAGCGGCGCGACAAGCGGCAAGCGACGCGATTTTTTTGAAAGGGTCCTGGAGCGATTTTTTCGCGTTGTCGCGCGGCAACGCGGGAGTTTACAGATTTTACCGCATGTTTAAAACGCAAGTACGGAAACACGTCACGCGTTTGCGCGCGTTTTCTTTTGTCGCTGCCGCTGTCGCGGGTACGGAAACAGAACTTACCGCGAGTACGACACTACCGCGAGTACGACACTACCGCGAGTATAACATATGCACTACCGCGTGTCACACTACCGCGAGTATAACATTACCGCGTGTCATTTTATGACTTCCATGGCTGAAGGCAAAGGTTGAAATGTTTCCTTGAAATATAAAACAAAAAGGCCTGGTCTGTTCTCTGAACACTAATTCAATGTTTGTCATGCTAACCAAGAACTCAAAACGATCAGAACACACTATCAGAATACATATAGAATGGGTTGCTTCCAATCAAAGTTAGAACACAAACTCACAAGAAGTAAGTTTGCATGCGTTCTCTCTACGGTTATGGTACTCGCGGTTGTGGTACGCGCGGTAGTGTGACACGCGGCAGTGTTATACTCGCAGTAGTGTCGTACCCGCGGTAGTGTGACACGCGGTAGTGTTACACGCGGTAGTGTCGTACTCGCGGTAGTGTGACACGCGGTAGTGACGCTCGCGGTAGTGTCGCATAACCTGAGTGATCTGGAAAGGTGTCAATCTCTCTCTCTCTCTCTCTCACTCTCTCTCTCTCTCTCTCTCTCTCTCTCTCTCTCTCTCTCTCTCTCTCACACACACACACACACACACACACACACACACATACTGATGTCATCTGACTTACTTGGTATCACAAAAGGTGCTGCCTTGCCGGTTTTTGCTGAAAAATAACTCCGAGACAATTAGATTCAATGAATACAATGATACAAGTAACCGGCAAGTCATAAATCCAAGAAGGTGTGGGGACCGACACAAAATAGGCTGGTTGTGGGGTCCGTCACAGAGAAATGAGGTCGAAAGTGGGGTCCGACACAGAAAGTGGGGACCGACACAATGAATTATGGGAACCGTCACGCCTACGTCACAAAAGTGTGGGGGGACCGAACACAGCCAATTTCACTGACTACTTTTGTTGTTTTTATTATTACGGCTGTTTGGATGGCCCTACAATCTTGAAACTTGGGCTGTCTGCTACAGACATGTTGAACTTTTTGCTGGACCACGGACAGTTCCAAGCAGGCATTTTTTGGTAGGATATTTCTTGCCGATGCTACGAATTATGCAGTTTTGCAGTAAAGTGGAAGGCATTCTACCTAATAACGGCTAAAATATCAAAAACCTTCAATCCAACAGCACCGTGCCTAGGCATGTAGTGTAAACACTCACAGATCTAACAAGACCATTCTCAGAGAGCAACATTGCGTAATACTACCATAAATGGATGTTTTGTCCGCGAATTTTGGCGTGTGGGAACCGAGTGGGAACCGAACACAAAGGGTCAGGGCACCGAACACAAAGCGTAGGGGAACCGTCACAGTGTCACCGGTGTGTTGTTCAGCTCATCTTCTTCGGACAGTTGACCGACAATGCCTTTGTCGGTGTCATTTTGTTCGTGACGACGACGACAATTATGATGATGATTTTGATGAGGATCATCATCATGATGCCCGTGCGTGTGTTTGTGATGATGTATTTCTTTCGAATACATCACCTCAATTTAACTAATAGGAGTTACCTTACTTACGAGTGCTAGACTGAGAAGCGTCCTATGTTACCAGTACTAGACTGTAAACAAGGTCGCTAACTCTAGATTTCCGTCGGTATACCATTTAGGGGAGTAGTCTCCCTTTGTCGGTAGTACCTCTCTGCGCATGTGCCAATGCCCATAATCCCCAGTTTCAATTTCTTGCTACGGGGAGCTAGACGTGTATTTAGACCTTTCCCGTCTAAGAAGACTTCCTTCACAGGAACTACAACATTCACCTTCAATCACGGTTTGGGCTTTCCTTTTTAAGGGCGATTACTACGCCTGTATACATTCAATGATTCATCACGTTGAACAACGTAACGAACCGTGAAAATGAAAGTGAAACGGCTTAAAAATGTAACAAAGTTACTTGGTCATAAGTAGAAGGTACTTCAATCATCAATGATACCTTGTTGACACACAGAGCCTAACAGGCTCCGTTACTTGTCTTTTTTTTAACTAGTGAACATGCAATTGAACGACAACTATTCTTTACTCAGTCGTTACGAATGTCGAACAGATATTTACAGCGGTTGGACCGGTTTCATTGGCGCAATAGAACTCCGCGAACGATAACTTACCTTGCCGCTTTCATTGGAAAGCAACGGCAGGTCACCCTACACATCAATGTAGGAATACGAACAAGACCTTCAACTTCGAAATTACCTGGAAGTTTTTTGCGTTTTAACAGCTTTTTATCGACTACAGCGAGGTTTACCATGCGCGTTATCCCGACCGGAAGCGCATTTCTGATCCGAATTTTTAGGCGTACAAAGTACCGAGCGCCCGCGAAGGTTACATACGGCGTATGAATACTTCTGTCATTACAAACTGCGATGACTCTTGCGGGCAGCGTAGATACGGAACGCAGTACGCTTGAACGCTGATTGAACTGAAGGCACAGAGCGCCCGCAAATGTTACATATGGCGTATGAATACTTCGGTCATTACAAACTGCGATGACTTTTGCGGGCAGCGTAGATACGGACCGCAGTACGCTTGAACGCTGATAGAACTGAAAGCGGGTTGTATCGAAGAATAACAACAACAAACCTCGCTCGCTTGGAAAGAAAACCAAACACTGAGATTGAGATATACGCCTCCGGGAATATTACGGAGGGAACTTCCTTTACTCTCAGAGAAAGGCAAGTAATTCTCTCTCCTATGTTTCTGGGAAACGATGTTTTCTGCGGTTGGCAGATTATGGTTTTGGTATTTTTATCAGATGATCATGGTGGACTCACAGAGACCACGTGGTGGTTCTTCTTCAAATTGGATAAAGAATACTTTCCTTGCCAACTTAACTTGATTAACTTGTAAACTTGTATGCGTGCATACATACACATTATATATATATAAATATATATTTAAAAAAAAAAAATTAAATTGACAAGGAAGAATTAAAGTGTATGCAAACACAGATGGGACATCTTTATTGGGATATAATCCTTTTTTCTTGGCAAAGGGTATCAAAGAAGTCAGTTGATGTTACAAATTCCATTTTCATGGAGTGTTTAAATCAGCTATCTGAGTGGTAAAAGATTTAACTTATGGATAAACTCAAGTGTTTACACTTTGAGATTTACACTCAGCTAAAATCTGTTGATACCACAGTGCCAGGAGACAGCTCTTCAAATTCAATTAGAACAGGCACACATATATACTTATGTTCTGTTCCAGTGCACAATTGATGTACATTACACTTGAATGACATGTTATGAATAATATACAGTTGAAACCATGCCTTAGGGGCATGAATAAACTTGGTTGTTAACACATGAGTATTACACTCAGCTGAGTTTTCACAACATGCAAGATCGAGCAAGGCTCTGAATAATACTCACAGGGGAGCTTCCTATAATGTTGTCATGCCTCTACTTATTCCTGGTTCGTAGGCAAAACCTAAGCCTTTGACCTTTAACAAGGCCACATCTCTACTGTTGTCACCTAATCCTACGACTAGGTTCTCAGAAGTAGACAACAGGACCTAACAATAAGAGGCCGCCCTTAAATAACACTGGCTCTAGTCAGGTTCATACAAGGGATACAATGTTTATCATTTCATATTATGGAAAATATAACATATTTGCTAAACGGATGTTGTTACAACACACAATTAACTATGCCTCCTAGACAGAGCGGCTACTCTCATGAGAAAGGTACTGGATAAACTCTTGGCACAACCATGCCGTTATCAGTACGAGGGGGAATTAAGTCATATTGACATGTATTTATATATACATAGACATTACCAAACAGACAATGTCGGGCGCTCTGGGGGAATACCTCCAGTAAGCACAGGAAGAGACAGGCTTCCTTTTCGCCCTGATAACTCCCAGGATCGTTGCGACAGCTTATGACAGACCCTCCAGCTGTCAGGCAAGACGTCCACTGGGCGTAACATGAGTAGAATCTCCCTGAGGTAGCTACAGCCTCGTCTGCAACCTCTCCCTTGAGGTGACCCCGAAACACGGCTGTTGACAGGACTGGGCCCCTCCCACCACTATCTTTGCCAGGGTTCCCCATCATGATGGTGGCTTCATGCATTTTGACTACCAGAATTCAGTGCTGCAAACTGCCTGTAGCGATGCTTCAGCACCGGAAGGACAGCTCCCGCCCCCCATTGCCTGTCTACCACCTCCTGACGGACTGAGGAAGACCTAATGTTTAACGCTCTTGGAACTAGACCAACACTTCACGCCTGACCATATTCAGCAGTGCCCGGCTACACAGAAGTCTGGGAGTGTGAGGAGAATGCCTAGAGCCTCCTAGTTATCTTCATCACCTGGAATGGAGAGCTAATGGTTAGAGGCTACAACCTTCACACCGGGGAGCCGCCCTACCAGTAACAAGATGGCACCTGCAATCTGCATACAGATCACCAGTCAAACAGCGGTGGACAACTGAACAGGGTATAGTAGTCACATCAGTTTCCATGCATACTGCAAGCTCTTGAGGTCTCTAGATGTTTCCTTCGGATACACAGCTACAAGACAGACACTGCGTACCAAGATAAGAGGAATCAAAGTGTCTCAAGACATTTGCCTGAGGAAACGACTCTGAAGATCACTCACACTTGGAGTGGAGCTTGTTCAACAGGGTAACAGGCCCAAGAATCTTGCCATACAAGCGTCGGGCAACACGGGTGAGCATGTTCAGGCTACATCACAAGGCGGGGAGCTGTTAGAGATAACGCAGAGACGGGGGAAGAAGTGCTCTGAGATCGTCAAGTACAGAATGCTTTCATGACCTGTGGACGGACTCAGCGTAACAACTTGTAAGAGTTGCCCCTTCTTCCTGAATGTCATCTGACACCCGCATCAGCCAGGGGATGATGATAGAAATGTCAGATTGTACAGTCGACACTCAACAGAGGATGTCCGACACCTGTAACAGGTCACATCTCGACTGATAATGGTAACAACTCTGGCAGAAGCATCAACAGGAGAGACGACAGTAGACGTCCTAGAGAAGGGATGGGCCGTTTAAGATCACTGGGCAGATGCCCCTGAGATGATCAGCAGCTTTTGGAAGACAACCTACCCCAGGGTCAGGCAGTCCTTAGGCTACAAAACCTCATGGTTATCATCCTTGGACCAAGTCAAGAACCGCCCTGATATGGCGCTTCGTGGTCGGCTGGGCGTTAAGCAAACAAACAAACCAAGTCAAGGCAAAACCCTTCAACAGGGACAGCACTCAACCTACGTCATGCTTCAGAGACGGACAGACTTGACTAAAGAGGGAATGTCTCCCGAGGTGACTCCGCCCGTTTTTCCATGGACTTTCCAGGAAGGACACTGAGAGATAGTCTGAGGTCTGGCCAGCCATCCGCACTATGAGATCCATAGGCCAGATTTCATAGATCAAGGAGGACCTCTCAGCCCATGCGGATTGATTAGTGCTGCCAGACATCTTGGACTGGGTAAACCATACGTCCCTCCATCATTGAGTCAAATTTTCCTGGAACAAGAAGACCTTCCTCTACCTTTGGGGGTATTGGGTACGGCCACAGACACACTTGGATTTGGGAAGGCTCAGCCACCCCTTCCAACCGAACCTTGAATTGGACAAGCTTCGTTTGCCTCTTACAACTGGCGCTCTAAGATCCCTGGACCACAGAGATAAGACCTAGAGGTATTCCTCCCCCGAAAGGCATAATGAGTGCGGCAATACCTTTGACAATGGGTGAATGTGTCCATCCCATCCATATGTAGACTCTCAGATGCCTGGACTCAAAAGCTAAAGGAGCTGGAAGAAAGAGACACAGTGAGATCCTAGCAGGAGCTAGGAATACCACACAAGGCTATCTCCCTCGCTCCCAGTCTCCGGTGACACAAGGTTATTGGGTGAGTATAAGTTGTGTCACTCTAAGAGCTTGAGGTAGAGACACAGTGAGATCCTAGCTGGAGCCAGGAATACCACACCAGCCTTTTCTCCCTCGCTCGAAGAGCCTGAGGTAGAGACACAGTGAGATCCTAGCTGGAGCCAGGAATACCACACCAGCCTATCTCACTCACTCCCAGTCTACGGCTACGCGTCGTTTTTGGGCGAGAAACGTGGCAACTCGGGTGCTGACTAAGACCTTTGTCAAGTCAGAACTATGCATCAGACCAAGAGAGTACACCTCCTGCCTCAGGCAGGGGCCTGAAAACAACTCTGCATAGTCACCCTAGAGCTCAGCTCCACAAACAGCTGAAGTGCCCCAGAGCTCACAAAGCTATGCTGGTCAGACAATGCAACACTTGCCGCCCACAGCCACGCCTACTGAAAATCCAGATATGGACTTGGGTGATCTAGGCAGAAGTACTACTGAGATCACAACATAAGACATCTTTGTGAGTTCAACTACCAGGGGGCAGAACTTTGCATCAGCCCAAGATAGTGCACCTTCGGCCATAGGCCGGAGAACATCACTGCATATATAGTCATCTAAGAACTTGTGAGCTCTACAGAAATCTGGAGTGTCCCAGAATCCACAAAACCTATGCTGGGCAGACAACCCAGCAGATGCCACCTACAACCATGTTTACAGAAAACCTAGATCAAGGACCTGGCTGATCAAGCCAGAAAACGGTCCTGCTGAAATCACAAATGGGACCTCTCAGTGAGTTGCATGCCAGGCATGGCACCCTCTTGAGTAAGACAAGAGCGGTCATTCAGCCAATAAGGGCTCAGAGATGCCCATGGTCACTGGGGACCCCCTCACGCTATAAGTGTGGAATTTCAAAGTAAGAAGCAGGTTTTCCCCTTGGGTAAAGGCAATACAGCTGGCTGTCTTTAACTGGCTATTCTAGGACAAATGGTACCTATAACCATTAAGGGTAGGCTTATAGCCCCCACATGCGTTGAGACAGGCACAGGTAAGGTGCAGACAGTGACCGTACTGCTGAGCGCACTTGCGCTTACTTCCTGTCACGCAGGAGGAACAGCTAAGTCAGCCTGAATTTACACTGGTATCTGTGCCTATCATCCTCATTAGAGAGGTAAATTCAGAGAGGATATATATATATTCATTCATGCGACTGGCACAATTGTTTGCCATGGAAAGTGGTGCCTCAGACCAGAATTCTACAGGATCTCTGGAAACTCTGTCAATCTCCCTTAAATGGAGGATCAGTCGCAGAGACGCACCTTGGTGATAAGTTCAAGGTATTAGAGGAATTGTTATCTCTGACCATTCCTCATCTTTTAGGTCGTTCACCTGATCCGCCTGCAGAACTTTACGTTGCTGGGGAGTTGGGTCGCTCAAGGCGCATAATGGCAAGTCATAACCATAACCCAACATTGATAAAGACAAGTGATCAGAGGAATAGTAACGACCATCGAGTAGAAACCAGCTCTACATTGACAGGTGGGACTTTCTTTCGATTGTCCCTTTCTGGAGCAAGTTGACACAGTGGCAACAATGCAACTTGCCACTCGCCCGACTCAGGATTTCTTGCTTCTCAGTCCGATGATCTATCCTTTTCTTCCCCCGATTTTACAGGGGGGATTCCGGACAAATGGGCTGAGTCGGGTGAGGTGACACTAGATTACCGATCGAAAGTCAACCCTCCAGCCTGTTATCTATTCTCCTATTAGTTAAATTGAGGTGATGTATTCGAAAGAAATATGTATTTTTTACAAGTAAAATGACTATTTCTAAGAATACTCACCTCAATTTAACCAGAGACCCTCCCACCAACCCCGCTATTGACTTAATAGCTTCGAATTGAAACTGGGGATTATGGGCATTGGCACATGCGCAGAGAGGTACTACCGACAAAGGGAGACTACTCCCCTAAATGGTATACCGACGGAAATCTAGAGTTAGCGACCTTGTTTACAGTCTAGTACTGGTAACATAGGACGCTTCTCAGTCTAGCACTCGTAAGTAAGGTAACTCCTATTAGTTAAATTGAGGTGAGTATTCTTAGAAATAGTCATTTTACTTGTAAAAAATACATTTTATAGAGCAATGTGTTATTCCTTGATGTGTGTGTGATTGCACTGTAAGTAATGTTATGTTGTCGTTGTATTTTGATTGTACTGCGCTTTGAGCAGGGTACATGCGTTATATAAATATTATGCATTATTATTATTATTATTATTTAAGTTATTGAGACATCCCAGTGCACTAAGGGATTTATAGAGCAAATCGAGAAAATTCATTATTTTCGAGATTTGCTCTATAAATCCCTTAGTGCACTGGGATTGTTTCAATAACGATATTGTCAGTACCGCCAGAAAAAAAAATGATTCAAAACGCACATTTTGCTACGCGCATTTGGATAGGCAGAACTGTGTGGTCAGGTCGTGTAAGATCTACTTTTGTGTGGGCTGTCTCAGGTGTGTCGTGCTTTCGTCACACGCAAACTCTTGTTTTAATTTCTGTTGGTAAATAGAGACCTCATTTGAACTCGGAGAAAGGGCTGTGCTCTTAGTCATTAGCGATTCAAAACCTCCAGTCGAGCTTCGACGGATTGACTGTGCAGAGTGGTGCCCCTTGAATTGATGACCAATGACTGCTCGACGGTTAGCACATTATCAAAATAAATGTGGTATGTTTCTCGTGTTGTATCTTCACTCATCGGGGAGTCTGGTACTAAATATGAACGGTAAGAATGCTCTGAACTCTACACGTATTATATCCCCATCGTTTTTTCGTTCACATTTGCCCAACATGTTAATTTGCTGAGCGGGGTTTATGTCGTCTGCTAGGCTTGGGCAATCGAACCACTGCAGTCTCATTTCAAAAACAAAAATTGCTCATCACGTTGCACTGAGTCTGCACGCATGAGGCAGGCTGGTAACAATAAGTCTTATATATGGTAAGAACGTTCTGAACCCTACACGTTTTCGATTCCGATTGTTCTTGCCTTGAAATAATAATTCGGAAACCATTCATTTACTGAAC
This sequence comes from Littorina saxatilis, assembly GCF_037325665.1. NCBI lineage: Eukaryota > Metazoa > Mollusca > Gastropoda > Littorinimorpha > Littorinidae > Littorina > Littorina saxatilis. The sequence continues at coordinate 20,737,080 of NC_090254.1, forward strand.
TGATGCAGTGTAGTCTGCTACGTATGACCGAGTCGATCGAGTCAGTCGACTTCCAAATGCTGGTCTAGCTGGTACGTTATCGGAATAACACTTGTGTTTTCTGTTAGCCGCTGGGAATTGTATACTAACTCATCATTTGGTAATGTGGATAATAAGTTAGTCCCTCTTTAGGGCGAATGCAAAACAAAAAAACAAAAAAACAAAAAAACCTACCCTCCAACAAACAACGTTCTGTTCCGTTTTACAAACTACGCTTTTTTGTGTAACAAAACAACGCTTTTTGCCCTGTAATAAAGAACACTATTTATGTAACAGACCAACAAAAAAACAAAAAAAGCAACTCATAATTTGGTAATGTGGATAATAAGTTACATGCCACTAACACGGCATAATTATAAGAAGAATCTATGCAAGTCGAAAATGAGATGAAACACAGCGGCTTCTATTTTTAGATCAGTGGCACTGTGGCACAGGCACATGCAATCTGTCAGAAAAAAAAACCACTTCTGCTTTCATTGAGAAGCAGGGAATTTATGGTCATTTGGTATTGTGGAGAATATAAGCTACATGTCATCAATTAATTCTGAGGATGAGAGTATAGTTTCGCTTAGGCAAAGGGCGGAAGAATACGCTCTATGGAAAAGTTAGCGCACGCCAAGAGTGCGCTAACAGTTTTAGCGCATCGCCATTAGCCAATCAACTGGTTCACATCAGTCATGTGACACCAGTACTTACTGACAATTATTATTGTTATTATTATTATTATTATTATTATTTAAGTTATTGAGACATCCCAGTGCACTAAGGGATTTATAGAGCAAATCGAGAAAATTCATTATTGAACGAAGCGCATAGCGCTGAGTTCAATAATTATTTTCGAGATTTGCTCTATACATCCCTTAGTGCACTGGGATTGTTTCAATAACGATATTGTCAGTACCGCCATAGAAAAAAGAAGATTCCAAACGCACATTTTGCTACGCGCATTTGAATAGGCATAACTGTGTGGTCAGGTCGTGTACAGTAAGATCTACTTTTGTGTGGGGTGTCTCAAGTGTGTCGTGCTTTCGTCACACGCATTTTAATTTCTGTTGGTAAATTCCAGTGTAGCGTTAAGCTGAACAGTGATGATCTTTCAGAGAGACCTCATTTGAACTCGGAGAAAGGACTGTGCTCTTAGTTATTTGCGATTCGAAACCTCCAGTCGAGCTTCGACGGATTGACTGTGCGGAGTGACTCCCCTTGAATTGACTCGAAGGACTCGACGGTTAGCACATTTTCAAAATAAATGTGGCATATTTCTCGTGTTGTATCTTCACTCATCGGGGAGTCTGATACTAAATATGAACGGTAAGAATGCACTGAACCCTACACGTATTATATCCCCATCGTTTTTTCGTTCACATTTCCCCAACATGTTACTTTGCTGAGCGGGGTTTATGTCGTCTGCTAGGCTGAGCTGAACCACTGCAGTCTGCACTGAGTCTGCACGCATGAGGCAGGCTGGTAATAAGTCTTATATGGTAAGAACGTTCTGAACCTTACACGTTTTCGATTACGATTGTTCTTGCCTTGAAAAAATAATTCGGAAACCATTCATTTACTGAACTGATGCAGTCGTATTTCAGTGTAGTCTGCTACGTATGACAGTCGATCGAGTCAGTCTTCCAAACTGGTCTAGCTGGTACGTTATCGGAATAACACTTGTGTTTTCTGTTAGCCGCTGGGAATTGTATACTAACTCATCATTTGGTAATGTGGATGATAAGCTACATGCCATTAACACGGCAAATGAGAAGAATCTATGCAAGTCGGCGAAAATGAGATGAAACACAGCGGCTTCTATTTTTAGATCAGTGGCACTGTGGCACAGGCACATGCAATCTGTCAGAAAAAAAACCCACTTCTGCTTTAATTGAGAAGCAGGGAATTTATGGTCATTTGGTATTGTGGAGAATATAAGCTACATGTCATTAATTAATTCTGAGGATGAGAGCACAGTCTCGCTTAGGCAAAGGGCGGAAGAATACGCTCTGTGGAAAAGTTAGCGCACTCCAAGAGTGCGCTAACAGTTTTAGCGCATCGCCATTAGCCAATCAACTGGTTCACATCAGTCATGTGACACCAGTACTTACTGACAATTATTATTATTATTATTATTATTATTATTATTTAAGTTATTGAGACATCCCAGTGCACTAAGGGATTTATAGAGCAAATCGAGAAAATTCATTATTGAACGAAGCGCATAGCGCTGAGTTCAATAATTATTTTCGAGATTTGCTCTATAAATCCCTTAGTGCACTGGGATTGTTTCAATAACGATATTGTCAGTACCGCCAGAGAAAAAAGAAGATTCAAAACGCACACTTTGCTACGCGCATTTGGATAGGCGTAACTGTGTGGTCAGGTCGTATACAGTAGGATCTACTTTTATGTGGGCTGTCTGAAGTGTGTCGTGCGTTCGTCACACGCAAACTCTTGTTTTAATTTCTGTTGGTAAATTCCAGTGTAGCGTTAAGCTAAAAAGTGATGATCTTTCATAGAGACCTCATTTTAACTCGGAGAAAGGACTATGCTCTTAATTATTTGCGATTCGAAACCTTCATCGAGCTTCGACAGACTTGACTGTGCAGAGTTTTGCCCCTTGCCAAGGTCGACGGAAAGCACATTTTCAAAATAAATGATTCTCGTGTGGTATCTTCACTCATCGGGGAGTCTGGTACTAAATATGAACGGTAAGAATGCTCTGAACCCTACACGTATTATATACCGATCGTTTTATCGTTCACATTTGCCCAACATGTTAATTTGCTGAACGGGATTTATGTCGTCTGCTAGTGCTACGCACTGCACTGAGTCTCATTTCAAAAACAAAAATTGCTCGTCTCGTTGCACTGAGTCTGCAAGCACGAGGCAGGCTGGTCTTATATATGGTAAGAACGTTCTAAACCCTACACGTTTTCGATTCCGATTCTTCTTGCCTTGAAATAATAATTCGGAAACCATTCATTTACTGAACAGATGCAGTCGTATCAGTGTAGTCTGCTACGCCGGCCGGTGCTGATCTAGCTGCTAGTCTACGTTATCGAAATAACACTTGTGTTTTCTGTTAGCTGCTGGGATTTGTATACTAACTCATCATTTGGTAATGTGGATAATAAGCTACATGCCACTAACATGGCATAATTATGAGAGGAATCTTCGCAAGTCGAAACTGAAAAATTAGACACAGCAGGTTCTATTTTTAGATTAGTGGCAACTGTAGGCGGCACAGGCGCATGCAATCTGTCAGAAAAAACCCACTTCTGCTTTTAATTAAAAAGCAGGAAATTTATGGTCATAATCATTGGTATTGTGGAGAATATAAGCTACATGTCATTAATTAATTCTAAGGATGAGAGTACAGTCTCGCTTTGGCAAAGGGTGTAAGAATACGCTCTGTGAAAAAGTTAGCGCACTCCAAGAGTGCGCTAACAGATTTAGCGCATCGCCATTAGCCAATCAACTGGTTCACATCAGTCATGTGACACCAGTACTTACTGACAATTATTATTATTATTATTATTATTTAAGTTATTGAGACATCCCAGTGCACTAAGGGATTTATAGAGCAAATCGAGAAAATTCATTATTGAACGAAGCGCATAGCGCTGAGTTCAATAATTATTTTCGAGATTTGCTCTATAAATCCCTTAGTGCACTGGGATTGTTTCAATAACGATATTGTCAGTACCGCCAGAGAAAAAAGAAGATTCAAAACGCACATTTTGCAACGCGCATTTGGATAGGCATAACTGTGTGGTCAGGTTTTGTGTCAGATCTACTTTTGTGTGGGCTGTCTCAAGTGTGTCGTGCTTTCGTCACACGCAAACTCTTGTTTTAATTTCTGTTGGTAAATTCCAGTGTAGCGTTAAGCTAAAAAGTGATGATCTTTCATAGAGACCTCATTTAAACTCGGAGAAAGGACTGTGCTCTTAGTTATTTGCGATTCGAAACCTTCATCGAGCTTCGACAGATTGACTGTGCAGAGTGTTGCCCCTTGCCAAGGTCGACGGTAAGCACATTTTCAAAATAAATGTGGCATGTTTCTCGTGTGGTATCTTCACTCATCGGGGAGTCTGGTACTAAATATGAACGGTAAGAATGCTCTGAACCCTACACGTATTATATCCCCATCGTTTTATCGTTCACATTTGCCCAACATGTCAATTTGCTGAGCGGGATTTATGTCGTCTGCTAAGCTATGGCAATCGAACCACTGCACTGAGTCTCATTTCAAAAACAAAAATTGCTCGTCACGTTGCACTGAGTCTGCACGCATGAGGCAGGCTGGTAATAAGTCTTATATATGGTAAGAACGTTCTAAACCCTACACGTTTTCGATTCCGATTGTTCTTGCCTTGAAATAATAATTCGGAAAACATTCATTTACTGAACAGATGCAGTCGTATTTCAGTGTAGTCTGCTACGTGCTATTCTAGCTGCTACGTTATCGGAATAACACTTGTGTTTTCTGTTAGCTGCTGGGAATTGTATACTAACTCATCATTTGGTAATGTGGATAATATTAAGCTACATGCCACAAACATGGCATAATTATGAGAGGAATCTTCGCAAGTCGAAACTGAAAAATTAGACACAGCGGGTTCTATTTTTTAGAACTGTGGCACAGGCACATGCAATCTGTCAGAAAAAACCACTTCTGCTTTAATTGAGAAGCAGGAAATGTATGGTCATAATCATTGGTATTGTGGAGAATATAAGCTACATGTCATTAATTAATTCTGAGGATGAGAGTACACTCTCGCTTAGGCAAAGGGCGGAAGAATACGCTCTGTGGAAAAGTTAGCGCACTCCAAGAGTGCGCTAACAGTTTTAGCGCATCGCCATTAGCCAATCAACTGGTTCACATCAGTCATGTGACACCAGTACTTACTGACAATTATTATTATTATTATTATTATTATTATTATTATTATTATTATTTTTATTATTATTATTATCATTATGGTCATTATGGAAGTCGGCAAGGTTACAACGATGCGGCTGAAAAGCAACTAGCAGTATCTTATTGCTACAGGTACACGGTGAAGAGGCGGTCGTTGTTCCTGTATCTGACGTTGGTGACGCCGACGTTGCTGATGGCCTTGCTGTCCGCGCTGGTGTTCTCTTTGCCCGCAGAAAGCGGCGAGAAGGTGTCCTTGGGCGTGACCTTGATGCTGACCTTCACCTTCCTCCTGTCTATCCTGATGGACGTCCTGCCTAGGTCCTCGCTGCAGATCTCCGTCTTCATGGTCTACCTGGTGATGCTCTGCGCATGCTCCGCGCTCTCCGTGCTCCTCACCGTCCTGGTGCTCTCCCTTCACCACAGGCCCGATTCTCTCCCTTTGACAAAGAGAGCTCGCGTTTTCGTTCGACTAATTGGCCCCAGAGTGCGTGTGAGAAAAAGCAGTTCTTCCCTACGAGAAACTTCATTGGCTGGTGTTGCGCCTGCAGAGAACTCCTGCGACATGGTGTCGCCTGTAGAGCAGGCTGGAGGCGCTCGCTTTGCTAAATTCTACGGCCGACAGGAAGATATGGTGGGAAGGTCAGGGTCAGCGGAAATGACGTGGCGTGACGTAGCTGCGGCCTGCGACTTCCTGTTTTCACGCTTTTTCCTGGTGGTCATTGCAGCTTCAACTTTGGTATTCTTTGTCGTCATGACTGTTTGAACAACGTGGAATGAAAGCCAAGATATAACCAACTGTTTTGTAGACAAGGAATAAACTTGTGCTTGAGATTATAAAAAGAATTCGCCGCCACTCTTCATTCAAAACAATAAGAGATATCAACCGACATATCTATATAGATATATCGATATACGGCTTGTGTGTGTCTGTCTGTCTGTCACTTCGCGATGCACGGCCAAAGTTCTCGATGGATCTGCTTCAAATTTGGTGGGCATATTCAGGTAGACCCCGGAAACAATCTGGTCGATGAAAATTTTCAACACGTTCTCTAAGCGCGGCGCGGTGAACCGATTTTGGTTTTTCTGTAGATCCATTCCCAGTAACTCTTCCTTATCTTCTCCAGTGTTTTGCGCATGTATCTCCCTTCCCTCGTGTGGCGTCAATCCCGTACGGTATTTGCAAGAATCTCGCGATTCACCCGGCGAAGCGGGTATTCCTCCAGTACACTATAAACCTTTGGTAAGGTCAAACTTATAGATAAAACAAACCGTTTTTACATTTAGTCAAGTTTTGACTAAATGTTTTAACATAGAGGGGGGAATCGAGACGAGGGTCGTGGTGGTGCATGTGTGTGTGTCTGTCTGTCTGTCTGTCTGTCTGTCTGTCTGTCTGTGCGTGTGTGTTTGTGTAGAGCGATTCAGACTAAACTACTGGACCGATCTTTATGATATTTGACATGAGAGTTCCTGGGAATTATATCCCCGAACATTATTTTCTTTTTTTCGATAAATGTCTTTGATGACGTCATATCCGGCTTTTTGTAAAAGTTGAGGCGGCACTGTCACACCCTCATTTTTCAATCAAATTGATTGAAATTTTGGCCAAGCAAATTTCGACGAAGGCCGGACTTCGGTATTGCATTTCAGCTTGGTGGCTTAAAAATTAATTAATGATTTTGGTCATTAAATATCTGAAAATTGTAAAAAAAAAAAAAAATTGTATAAACCGATCCAAATTTACGTTCATCTTATTCTTCATTATTTTCTGATTCCAAAAACATATAAATATGTTTTATTTAGATTAAAAAAAAGCTCTGAAAATTAAAAATATAAAAATTATGATCAAAATTAAATTTTCGAAATCAATTTAAAAACACTTTCATCTTAGTTCTTATCGGTTCCTGATTCCAAAAACATATAGATATGATATGTTTGGATTAAAAACACGCTCAGAAAGTTAAAACGAAGAGAGGTACAGTAAAGCGTGCTATGAAGCACAGTGCAACCGCTACCGCGCCAAACAGGCTCGTCACTTTCACTGCTTTTTGCACTAGCGGCGGACTACGTTCAGTTTCATTCTGTGAGTTCCACAGTTTGACTAAATGTAGTAATTTCGCCTTACGCGACTTGTTTCTTTAGCTGTAATCACGCGGGGCTTGAGGAAAAATCACGAAATTAAAACTCGTACCTTGAGACTTAAATTCTGCTGAAGTGAACATTAATAGAATAAAACTATTTATCGGTTTGCTGATTTGCATAGCTGGTGTTTTTGGATGAGTCTGAGAGTGAGTGAAGAATAAGATAAGACGTGTGTATGTGTGTATCGACGATACAGTTCCAGGGCAACCGATTCGAAGTTCTTTGCGATGTTGTATTCAAACACGTTTTCAACCATTACCTAACAAGGGACTGCTCGAAACATTGTTGCGAACAAATCTACGGTACTTTGAGGAAAGAGTATTGGCAAAAAGCTTGTCAAGTGCGGCTTGCTTTTTGACTTGTATGCTTCAAAATCTTCCGACCTTGAAAGTAGACGATAAACACCAGACATCTTCAATATTTTCAAGGGAGGATGCATTTTTCACAGTCTTGCAAGATTCAAACTTACTTCAATCAATCAATCAATCAATGAGTCTTATATCGCGCATATTCCGTGGATACAGTTCTAGGCGCTCTGCAGTGATGCCGTGTGAGATGAAATTTTATACGGCCAGTAGATTGCAGCCATTTCGGCGCATATTTACCTTTCACGGCCTATTATTCCAAGTCACACGGGTATAGGTAGACAATTATTAACTGTGCCTAAGCAATTTTGCCAGGAAAGACCCTTTTGTCAATCGTGGGATCTTTAACGTGCACACCCAATGTAGTGTACACGGGGGGAGGTTCGGACACCGAAGAGAGTCTGCACACAAAGTTGACTCTGTGAAATAAATTTCCGCCGAACCTGGGATCGAACTCACGCTGACAGCGGCCAACTGAATACAAATCCAGCGCGCTACCAACTGAGCTATATCCCCGTGCACTTCTGCACGCTTCCTTTTTTTGTCATATTTAGCTAATTCTCAGCAATAATATGGATACTTTTCTCAACACGTCTGATCAGTCAAAACGAACGCAGAACACAGTGCTGGAAAATCACACTGATTGAAATACTAAAAGGTCTGGGATGACGAACGCTTAACTGACGTCATATTCAACCTCGCGGGTCTCACCTATCTCAAGAAATAAGCGTCGTACGAAGACACTGCCCTTGCAGTTTCAGATACTTCACTAGTTCAGTTACCTCACTTCCGATACTATGACATCTCCTACGTACTAGCTGAGACTATACTACCCCATATCCCACACATTAGGCTTTGACCTCAAATCAAAATATTACATCATAACTAGATATAATAGATCACTAACGTATGTTCCTGAGTCAACAGGAAATACTTTTAGTAGACAAATCTGCTTTGTGACCTTGAAACTTGTGTCTTTTTTGAATATCATCAAAATTTAACAGTGAATGAATTTAGAAGGCTCTATCTTGAGAAAAAAAAACATCCGAGAAAATGTTAACGCTATTTTTTACAATAAAAAAACAAGAAAGGTATGTTGCTGGAACGTTTTATTACCTTGCTTGTGCCTTCCCTGCAAGCGGCTGAACATTTTGTCAGATAAGTTTTGTCTAATTACTGTTTGTCTGTGCACTTAAAAGACCGTTGGGTCGATATATCTGTGAATATATTTTGTTTTGCTGATAATTAAACGTTCCAACTAGTAAGCTACCTTTCTTGGGTTTTTCATTCTGAAGTTTGAAACGTTGGCAATCTATGTTTTTGGATATGTGGTAACTTTTACATTCAGTCAAGCATTTGTTTTGTCTACGGAAGGCCGGCCTAAACTAGCGTGTGTATCTCGTATGTAGACAATCTTCTGTATGTGATGCCGTTTGCAATATATCATCAATGTTGAAAAATGTTTAAAGAGAAGAAAAAATGAACAGCGGACGAAATGAAGGCGATGTGTGCATTTTTTCCGCAGATATGTGCATTTTGTTCGGCCGATGGAGGAACAATTTCGAGATTGATTCCGCTCGTGTTTAGCTTCAGAAGCGTGGTCTCTCACGCTTAAAATCACAAAAGCGTCAGACATCAATATAAAACTCATTAATTTTGCTAATGCTAGCAAACTGGATCTATACCTGTTCACTAACTCACGGATGGGGAACTGTTCCATACTACTGTATTTTGGTTGGGATCAGCATGTCCCAGTTGTAGATATTCGCTATTTTTTAGTTGCTCTGGATCGCATGCGATGGTCGGTTGGTCGGTCTGACATGTCTGTCAGTACCTGGCGCATCACTTTACAGGATGGTTGGACTACCCTAACATGTTAAAGGAATGCGGTTCGGGGGTCTAGATTAGTACGTATTAACGAGCGCGCATTATGTGAAGAAAATGCATGTTTTCACACGTGTTAGTGTTGTTGTGTATACCATACAAAGCGTCATAGGGTATGAGCAGTGCTGAAAATATGTTTTAATTGTGCCAAAAGTAATCAGTAATTTCTAGATTAGCTGATTATTTGATCAATTGCTTGAGACGATGTTCCTGCTGTGAGCAAATCTTGCATCGAGGAGTCCAAAATCGTTCCAGTTGTGAACAGTGACGTTTCAGTTGTGCACAAAGCCGTAAAACAGAGAAAATACGGGTTTTCGTGTCAACCCGACCGACCATCGCGTGCAATCCAGAGTAACCGAACATTAGCGACTATCCACAAACGAAACACGCTTATCCCAACCAAACTAGTATGGAACAGTTCCCCACCTGTGTAACTTGTAAGCGGTCTTTTAGCTGCACGCGTTTAATACGTAACTGAATTACTCTCTCATTTCAGTTGCATCACAAATGAGGTTTGCCGCTCATGCGTGGTATTGCCCGAAAGGTCGCAAAACGCGGTATTCAGTGCTGCCCTGGTAAATTTGCCTTGTCAACAGCGCATTTCGATCGGTACCAGAGCCATACGTGAATATCGCTCAGGTACCGTTGTCACACCATCAGCTATTCTTGTGTGAATGCGCTCTGTTAACCACTTGGGCATGCTGCTGTTCAGAGATTAATTGCATAATTTATAAATAGACTCTTTCGCAAGCTACACCCTAAGTGTAGCTGTCGTACCCATGACTGAGAGGCAAGTTTAAACGCCGGCTTTCAGGAACGGTTGATGGAGGTAAAATATTTGAATCTTTCAATCTGTTTTATTCGACATTTGTTTTAGCTGTAATTTTGTCACCAGTAGACGTACGTGTTGGCAATTTGCAGTACTATTCAGAAGACAAATACAAGAAAATTAAATACGTTTCAGATAAGTGTTGGCCAAACAGTAGATTGGTGTGTTGGGTCATCATTAAATTGAGCTATCGAATTGGAAAACATTTTGCAAGTGATGTGAAAATAGAAACGACATAACCGTCCAATGGCCATTGCCTACAGAGAGAGAAAAACATTAAGTGTTTACATGTACCCCAGCAACCTAGCAATGGACTTTGTTTTTGAGTCCACATCAATTTTCTGCCTCAGAGTTCCTCGCATGAATTAAAACAGAAGTTCATTTAAATAAAAGTGATTAACGACCATTTCCTGCGGTCGACACGCGGCGATAAAATGAGTTAATAGAATGAGTAATTCTGGAAAATCGTTCACTAGAAGTACTCGATCATTATGCAACCTTTTATTTTATTCGATTTTCCGAACACCTCTCTAAAGCTTTGGAATGAAGAAAAAGTAATACATTTATACAAGAAATCAGAAAAGAAAGAACAAGTTTACAGACTAAAAAAAACAATGTTTTAAAAGCTTTGCTTGCTAGGAGATTCTAACCTGTGACCCGACGTGACGAATTGGCGGCCAAGCGCTCTACCAACTGAGCTAACCGGGCTCACTGAGTAAAAAGATAAATTTTGACTTCGAGTGAGTTCTGGAGCATGGGGATCAGTTATCGACTCGTCGGTTTTCGAGCCGCTCCGTTCGTGTTTGTGCGTTCTGTTGATCTCACTGTTTGAGGTAAGTTAACTTGATAACTGCCCCTTTTCCCCTTTTGGAAGATATAATCAAGTATCATTAACTTTAAGTGTGACCGACACTCCAGCATAGATCAATAGCAGAAGGACGCTGACGTCATTTCAGAAAAGGATTTCTCTACCCAGAATTCCAAACGGGTTTGGAGATTTTGAAGATTTCTTTTTGTTCGATGACGCCCTTAGTATGTTAGGTTAATTATATCAAGTGAAGCCAGCTGTAAAAAAACGGGCGTTGACAGACACAATGTAGGGGGATACTAACTTGTAATATCATATACCTGTGATTACAATTGTAGCTGTCGGTAATGTGCTCCAAGAATAAATGGCTTCCAAACTTAACCACACGTCAGGGATTTCAAACTGGCTTTCCCTTGCACGAAAATAAAAATGTTTCGTTCAAATGAGGTTTGTGCGAACGAGAATCGAACTATTCCGAATAGCTTTTCATACTCTGCTCAATTTAAAATGCGAAAGAAAAAGCGACCTTTCAATATAAAATTAGAAAACATGTCGCAAAAAAAAGTGTTTGAAGTAATTTTATTGGAGCGTTTGTTAACTTTTCAGCAACATTAACGAGTACATGGTTACTTTCAGTGTTTCTGTACATCCTTTCTAGAAAATACTTAAATACACATGTCTCTTTTAAACAATACGAAGGTTATACACTAATTTTTAAAACAATTAAGAAACAAATGACGACAGTGATTTTAGGAAGGAAAAAATGACGTGAAAGACCATATTCGTCACGCGTGTGTTTTTTTAAATCTAGTCAAGTTTTGACTACATGTTTTCACATACTAGACTGGGGATCGAGACGAGGGTGGATTGTGGTGGTGGTGGTGGTGGTGGTGTGTGTGTGTGTGTGTGTGTGTGTGTGTGTGTGTGTGTGTGTGTGTGTGTGTGTGTGTGTGAAAACTGTTGGACCGATCTTCTTGAAACTTTACATGCGAATTCTTCCAGATGAAAACCCAAAACTTCTGTTTTCATTTTTTGGAAAAATATCTTTGATGACGTCATATCCAGCTTGTTGTGAAAGTTGAGGCGGAACTGTCACGCCCTCGTCTTTCAATAAAAATTGGTTGAGATTCAGTCCGGACTTTAAGATTGCATTACAGCTTGGAGGCTTACAAATTATTCAATAAAGTTGTCATTAACATCGAATTTTTACCAACATATTTAAAACGGACTGCATTATTTCCTTATCTTCTCCTGAATCCAAATATACATAGATAATAAGTCATGTTTACTCTGAAAATGTGTTCAGAATTAAAGCAAATGTGTGCATATTAGGTACTACGTTTGCATGCATGCTCCGCCAAAACGAGCGCAATTATTAACCCGTCTCGGTCGTTGGGTTAGGGCTAGCCAAGCCTTACTACATGTAGTCTGGGTAATGACTGGTTGTCAGTGTGGTTTCAGTTTCAGGCCGAAAGACTGACTAAATGTTTTGATATCGCTTCACGCAACTTGTTTCTTTTTGACAGTTATTACTGCTGAAAAAAATGGGTGCATATTACGTGCTACGTTTGCATGCTCCTCCAAAACAAGCGCAATTATTCATTATTGTGTATTTCTCATTGCAGGGTGGCAGGGTGGGAAGTAAACGTAAACGGCACCAAATTACTGAAACACACTGCGGCGTGATGACGTTGTATTGACCAAGCGAATGTCCACTTTGCTCTCTTGAGAACATTTTGATGGACATTTGGGCTCACACTAATATGTCTCTGTTAGCCCTTCCTTTGTCGAACGTTGGATTTAAATTGCATGTCTGTTGAGTTTCGCTGCACATCGGTTCACGCTGGAACACATAAATAATGGGTTAATTGCTGTGGGCGCAAGGAGACATTCTGCACGTGCATTTGCGGATACATCGTAATTAAACTTAACACTGGGGATAAACTAGGGAATTCATCCTTAATCGCCTGACAGAAGAATAAAATCAACACGATTCTCGGCTTTTATCACTTTCGGCGTTTTAAATTGTGTTGACTTTTCTCAGGTAGAAATATGAGTTGCAGCTAACATGCTTACTTAGTTTGGATATACCTTTCGAACGAGTCTGTCGGATAGCTGTTCCTTCTGCAAAACCTTCATCAACCTCCGATTCTGTGCATTGTAGCATGTACGCAGATTCTGAAGGGAGAAACATATTAGACGACAACAGAGAACGCATCTGTTTGGTTTACATTTGTTAATTTTGGTATTTATTGTTATCATCATTACTATTACTTTTTATTGAACTGTGAAGTTGTGTCTCCAGAACATAAACAGCTCAGCAACCGTTGTTCTTTAGGTTGTCCACTGAAGTCATCAAAGCGTTACATTTTTCAGATCATCCACATTGAAGATTAGGCTAGCAATTAAATCAATCCCCAAAATGACTCACACAGGGGATGTGTTTATTTTTATTCTACATTCGTGAGTGAGCTAGACCACTCATGAGATAACAATATTGTTCAAACCACCTGTGTGTATATCAAGTAAATGAGGTCCTGTCAAACTAGTTTGGCAGGGACCTGCTTTTCGACTGCTTATGATGCCAGAGTCACCGAGACACACGTCATTATGGGTGTATTTATTTATCGCTAAGGTTTGAACAGGAAAGTGTGCGTGACTGTCAAGCGTATTAAAGAATAACTAAGCAAGTGACAAACGCAACACAATTGGACCTCCATCTTAAAAGGAATACCACAACAACAGTTATAAGCACAAAAAAACGACAATATACCAAAGAATAATGTATAAAATGTAGTCTCGAGGAGCAGGAAGAGGTGCGCTGGGAAAGACAACATACACAACTGATGAAAGGGCAACAGAACATCGACAAATTATATTAAAACAGAAAAATGACTGGACTTTTCTCCCTTTTGCAAAATCCTGCCTGCTTTTTACTCTTCGTATATTTCGCCGTGAACAAGTGCGAATGTCAAACTTCACTCAATTATAACACAATTGCGTTCTACAAGCTCCACTCCAAGTTATTTGAAACTGGTTACAACCAGAATGTCAGGCCAACCCTTAACTCGTCACAGGCCACAGTGGTGAATGTAAAGCTCGACGTACTCAGCCTCCGTGACGTCGACATGAAGGAACAGCAGATGAAAATGCTGGTTCTCTTGGAGTTCCAGTGGACGGTGAGTGTCATGTCAGCTTTCAATTGTGTGTGTGTGTGTGTGTGTGTGTGTGTGTGTGTGTGTGCGTGTGTATATGTGTGAGTGTGTGCGTGTGTGTGTGTGAGAGAGAGAGAGATATATATATATATATATATATATATATATATATATATATATATATATATATATATTATACTAGAGGAATACCCGGCTTCGCCGGGGTTAATCGCGAGACAGAGACAGACAGCGTGGCGGTTCACCACAATCACCTTTGAAGGCGAAGTCCTGTCAAACGGGATTGAGAATTTTAGAGCTTATTTCTTAGCCCTATATTATCTGCTGTGGCTTCTCAAATGCCAGAACATACAGACAGACAAAAGCCGCTAGACCACATCACAAACAGAACTCTACAATACACAGGTTTTTGCCCACACACACACACACACAAACACACACACACACAGAGAAGCCGTATATATATATATGCATATCTGTATCTATAAATATATAGAGATAGGTGAGAGTGTATTTTTCGCGTGGCTATAAATTGATTCGACCTTTTCACTTTGACAGTAAGAACAACTTACGGGTGCAAGGGAAGCGTTGTGGACAGCGCAGTGGACAGCGCAGTGACATTCTAAAAATAGTAATAGTAACTTACAAACGGGAAAGCCACACGAAGGAAGGGAGATAAACGCCAAACACTGGAGAAGATAAGGAAGAGTTACTTATAATGTTGAAATGAACACAAAAACCAAAATCAGTTCAGCGCTGCGCGCTGAGAGCACGTGTTGAAATATCTCATCGATGATATTGTGTCCGGGGTGTAGCTGAATACGGTGTCCAAATTTGAAAAAGATCCAGCGAGAACTTTGGCGTTGTGATGTGGTGTAGCGGCTTTGGTGTGTCGGTATGGGGGCCCGGGTAGCTGAGGTGGAACCAAAATCGGTTCAGCGCTGCGCGCTGAGAGCACGTGTTGAAATATCTCATCGATGAGGTTGTGTCCGGGGTCTCTCTGAATAAGCCCACCAAATTTGAAGCAGATCCATCGAGAACTTTGGCCGTGCATCGCGAAGACACAGATACACAGACACACACACAGATACACACACAGATACACAGACAGACACAAGTCGTATATATATATAGATATACTAGAGGAATACCCGGCTTCGCCGGGGTGAACCGCGAGACAGAGACAGACAGCGTGGCGGTTCACCACAATCACCTTTGAAGGTGAAGTCCTGTCAAACGGGATTGAGAATTTCAGAGCTTATTTCTTAGCCCTATATTATCTGCTGTGGCTTCTCAAATGCCAGAACATACAGACAGTTAAAATTAATATTAAAAGTCCTACGGTTTTGAGCCATTAAGGACTTGAGTGTTTGTCCGCTTTCAAAAAGAGGAAAGAAAGAAACAAAAAATAAGGAGAGGAGGGCAGGGGGTGGGGTTGAGTTGATAATGCTCTGTGGAATTTGTTAAAATGAAAAGTAGTTAAGATGTTTCTTGGTAAGAATTATAAGTCTGTATTCTATATCTTGAATAACGGGCTTGTAATATTATTTTTTTTATTTTATTTCAAATCGAGTTAAAAAGTGGAACCTTTCAGGATCACCAATATACAGACAGACAAAAGCCGCTAGACCACATCACAAACAGAACTCTACAATACACAGGTTTTTGCCCACACACACACACAAACACACACACACACAGAGAAGCCGTATATATATATGCATATCTGTGTCTATAAATATATAGAGATAGGTGAGAGTGTATTTTTCGCGTGGCTATAAATTGATTCGACCGATACACAGACACACACACAGACACACACACAGACACACAGACACAAGTCGTATATATATATATATATATATATATATAGAGAGAGAGAGAGAGAGAGAGAGAGAGAGAGAGAGAGAGAGAGAGAGAGAGAAAGGTGTTATTTTACTTTATCTATCTTATCTTATCTTAACCATTATCTCGGTGCAATTCCCAAAGCACATAACAGTACCTTTGGTGAATTAAGAGAGAGAGAGAGAGAGAGAGAGAGAGAGAGAGAGAGAGAGAGAGAGAGAAAGAGTGAAAAACGGTCCTATAGTTCCCATTGCGTGTTCTCTTTGAGTGCATGGGTGCATGCGGGGTCTAAACCCGGAAACTGTCCGAACAGACTCACCCTGTATCAAGACATATGTCGCGACAACCACATCAACAATATGCGTACTTTGACGCGACAAATGTCGTAACAAGCTGACAGTATACGTACTATGACGCGACAAATGTCGTAACAAGCTGACAGTATTTGTACTGTGACGCGACAAATGTCGTGACAAACTGACAGTATACGTTCTATGACGCGAAAAATGTCGTAACAAGCTGACAGTATACGTTATATGACGCGACAAATGCCGTGACAACCAGCTGACAGAATACCTACTATGACGCGACAAATGCCGTGACAACCAGCTGACAGGATACGTTTTATGACGCGACAAATGCCGTGACAACCAGCGGACAGGATACGTACTATGAAGCGACAAATGCCGTGACAACCAGCTGACAGGATACGTTCTATGACGCGACAAATGCCGTGACAACCAGCTGACAGTATACGTACTATGACGCGACAAATGTCGTGACAACCAGCTGACAGGATACGTACTATGAAGCGACATATGCCGTGACAACCAGCTGACAGGATACGTTCTATGACGCAACAAATGCCGTGACAACCAGCTGACAGTATACGTACTATGACGCGACAAATGTCGTGACAACCAGCTGACAGGATACGTACTATGACGTGACAAATGTCGTGACAACCAGCTGACAGTATACGTACTATGACGCGACAAATGCCGTGACAACCAGCTGACAGGATACGTACTATGACGCGACAAATGTCGTGACAACCAGCTGACAGGATACGTTCTATGACGTGACAAATGTTGTGACAACCAGCTGACAGGATACGTACTATGACGTGACAAATGTCGTGACAACCAGCTGACAGGATACGTACTATGACGCGACAAATGTCGTGACAACCAACTGACAGGATACGAGGATACGTACTATGACGTGACAAATGTCGTGACAACCAGCTGACAGGATACGTACTATGACGTGACAAATGTCGTGACAACCAGTGGGTTAAGATCTAAACAAACAAAGGGAAACAAGCGCTCTGAAAATAGAAAATGGGTCAATAACATGAGCGAGTGAGAGTTCTTGGTAACCTATTTCCTGGCACTTGAGCGAATAGCAAGCATTAAAATGAACAAGCGATTGTCATCTTCATAAAAAGGAAGATCATCGCAAGGTAAACCATATTATCACTTTTTCTTATCATTTCAGCTCTGCTTATTTTGTGATGATTCTTGTCTTATATCGTCTGTTTCTGTGCTTCGTGTTTTTATTTATGGCTACACGTTTTATTATCCATACGTTTTAGGATTCTGATAGAAGTGCAATGCATTGGTTACATTTTTTACCAGCAACTCATATGAGCGAGAGTGTGCGTGTGAGTGTGTGTGTGTGTGTGTCGTGTGTGTGTGTGTGTGTGTGTGTGTGTGTATGTGCGCGCGCGCGCGCGTGTGTGTGTGTGTGTGTGTGTGTGTCTGCAGTATGGATGTTGGCCGACGTGCCTTGCCTAGAGTACTTTGGGTGTTCTTACTTCGTATGTTTTATTGTTTATATTTTAATTTTGTATGGTTGTTGTCAGATGTTGTCGGATTGTTTTAAGAGCAGATGAACCACATTTTTTCATCCATTGTTTAATTGTATGGACATAGAGAATACTACATGGCTTGCTGTATCGTAGCAGATTTATACAAGGTTTTTTTTTAAATATTGAACTGCCAGCGAAAGCGAGCTGTTCACTATTTGAAAAAGCAACGAGTGTAAATCTGGTACGATACAGCAAGCCATGTAGTATTCTGTTTATCCTACATACTGTACTTACGTGTGTTTTACTGAAAATTTCCTGCAGTCGAGGCAGCTAAATTGAAGACGCTTGTTTTGGACAATCGATCTCTTCTAAACCCTCGTGCAATATATTACGTCAAAGCAAAGAAACGTCACTCTGAAAGTGTGGTGTGACGTGTTAGTTCCAGAAATTCATCGAGGGTAATTAGCGAGCGCAATTTTTTTTCTAAAATGACGTTTGTCTCAGTGACTTTGGCATCATAAGCAGTGGAAAAACAGGTCCCTGTCAGACTAGCTTGACATGACCTCATTTACATGATATACACACGTGTGATTTGAACGATTATTATCTCACGAGTATATCTCTCACGTATGTAGGATAAAATAAATTATCTCATCTTTACTTATCTTGTCTTATGTCATCTTATCGTGTCTTCCGCTCTTATCTTACCCTATTCTTCATTACGTTATGATACATTTATCTCCTCTTATCTCACCTCATCTCATCGTATCTGTATGCGCAGGATGAGCTCATGTCGTGGAACCCGAATGACTACGAGGAACTGAGGGCAATCTTCATCCCGCAGAAAAAGATCTGGGTCCCCGATCTCACAGTGGATCAATACGTCGGCGACACCTCTCTCAAGATGGGTCAGTTCTGATCAGGGTTTTTACACCCCCGATATAGGGGTGTGTATAGGTTTCGGTCGATGTGTTTGTTTGTGTGTTTGTGTGTTTGTGTTCGCATATAGATCTCAAGAATGAACGGACCGATCGTCACCAAACTTGGTGAACAGGTTCTATACATTTCTGAGACGGTCCTTACAAAAATTGGGACCAGTCAAACACACGGTTAGGGAGTTATTGGTGGATTAACATTATACAAGGACTTATAGAGGGACATCTTAATGGTCAAAGGGAAATAACCATTCTCACTCAGTCACTGCCACCAACTGAGAAGGTTATTTCCCTTTGACGGGGGTGTTTTTCCTACCTCGGAGGAATTTCTTGTTTTCTTCTGCTTTTTTGTCTCTTATTTTTAAGGGGGGGGGGGGGGGGGGGGTGGTGGGTTTGTGTGTGTGTGTTTTGTGGAATGCTAAATGCATGACCATATGTACTGCTCACATTATTTTAATTCAATTGCCTCACCAGCATAATTATGGTAGGCGAGTCGCGTTTCGTCGAAGATTTTGAGATGTAAGCTTTTTAATTGTATCATTCAGTGTTGGTCTGTCTGCCTATTTAAAAGACCACTGGGTCGACGTACTGTAACATTAACTGTCACATTTTGTTTCGTCAATAATAAAACGTTCTTATAACCTACTTTTCATGGGATTTTACATTTAGTCAAGTTTTGACTAAATGTTTTAACATAGAGGGGGAATCGACACGAGGGTCGTGGTGTATGTGTGTGTGTGTGTGTGTGTGTGTGTGTGTGTGTGTGTGTGTGTGTGTGTGTGTGTGTGTGTGTGTGTGTGTGTCTGTCTGTCTGTCTGTCTGTCTGTCTGTCTTTCAGTATGTATGTCTGTGCGTGTGTGTGTGTGTGTGTAGAGCGATTCAGAGTAAACTACTAGACCGATCTTTATGAAATTTTACATGAGAGTTCCTGGGTAAAATATCCCCAGACAATTTTTTTGATAAATGTCTTTGATGACGTCATATCCGGCTTTTTGTAAAAGTTGAGGCGGCACTGTCACACCTTCATTTTTTAATAAAATTGATTGAAATTTTGGCCAAGCAATCTTCGACAAAGGCCGGACTTTGGTATTGCATTTCAGCTTGAAGGCTTAAAAATGAATTAATGACTTTGGTCATTAAAAATCTGAAAATTGTAATTAACATTATTTTTTTATAAAACGATCCAAAATTACGTTCATCTTATTCTTCATCATTTTCTGTTTCCAAAAACATATAAATATGTTATATTTGGATTAAAAACAAGCTCTGAAAATTAAAAATATAAAAATTATGATTAAAATAAAATTTCTGAAATCGATATAAAAACAATTTCGTCTTATTCCTTGTCGGTTCCTGATCCCCAAAACATATAGATACGATATGTTTGGATTAAAAACACGCTCAGAAAGTTAAAACGAAGAGAGGTACAAACAAGTCGCGTAAGGCGAAAATACAATATTTAGTCAAGTAGCTGTCGAACTCACAGAATGAAACTGAACGCAATGCCATTTTTCAGCAAGACCGTATACTCGTAGCATCGTCAGTCCACCGCTCATGGCAAAGGCAGTGAAATTGACAAGAAGAGCGGGGTAGTAGTTGCGCTAAGAAGGATAGCACGCTTTTCTGTACCTCTCTTTGTTTTAACTTTCTGAGCGTGTTTTTAATCCAAACATATCATATCTATATGTTTTTGGAATCAGGAACCGACAAGGAATAAGATGAAAGTGTTTTTAAATTGATTTGGACAATTTAATTTTGATAATAATTTTTATATATTTAATTTTCAGAGCTTGTTTTTAATCCGAATATAACATATTTATATGTTTTTTGGAATCAGCAAATGATGGAGAATAAGATAAACGTAAATTTGGATCGTTTTATAAATTTTTATTTTTTTTTACAATTTTCAGATTTTTAATGACCAAAGTCATTAATTAATTTTTAAGCCACCAAGCTGAAATGCAATACCGAAGTCCGGGCTTCGTCGAAGATTACTTGACCAAAATTTCAACCAATTTGGTTGAAAAATGAGGGCGTGACAGTGCCGCCTCAACTTTCACGAAAAGCCGGATATGACGTCATCAAAGACATTTATCAAAAAAATGAAAAAAATATTCGGGGATTTCATACCCAGGAACTCTCATGTCAAATTTCATAAAGATCGGTCCAGTAGTTTAGTCTGAATCGCTCTACACACACACACAGACACACACACACACACACACACACACACACACACACACACACGCACATACACCACGACCCTCGTTTCGATTCCCCCTCGATGTTAAAATATTTAGTCAAAACTTGACTAAATATAAAAAGCGTGCTATGCAGCACAGCGCAACCACTACCGCGCTAAATTTTTAACAGGCTCGTTAATTTCACTGCGTTTTGCACGAACGGCGGACTACGGTCATTGTGAAAAAATGCAGTGCGTTCAGTTTTATTCTGTGAGTTCCACAGCTTGACTAAATGTTGTTATTTCGCCTTACGCGACTTGTTTGGTTTTGTTGTCGATCTATCTTTCTGTTCCAATGTCTGTCGATTCTTCTGTCCATGTATCTTTCTGTTCCAATGTCTGTCGATTCTTCTGTCCATCTATCTTTCTGTTCCAATGTCTGTCCATTCTTCTGTCCATCTATCTTTCTGTTCCAATGTCTGTCCATTCTTCTGTCCATCTATCTTTCTGTTCCAATGTCTGTCGATTCTTCTGTCCATCTATCTTTATGTTCCAATGTCTGTCGATTCTTCTGTCCATCTATCGTTTTGTTCCAATGTCTGTCCATTCTTCTGTCCATCTATCTTTATGTTCCAATGTCTGTCGATTCTTCTGTCCATCTATCTTTTTGTTCCAATGTCTGTCCATTCTTCTGTCCATCTATCTTTCTGTTCCAATGTCTGTCTGTTTGTTTGTCCACAGGTGACGACAGTCTGCTCCTGAAGGTGGGGAGCGAAGGTGGGGTCACGTGGAACCCAGGTCTCACGCTGCAGACCTCCTGTGCCGTCGACATCATGTACTACCCCTATGACCAACAGGTACGTGCACGGACATTTATATTGCTTTCCAGTCGTTCATCGGTAAACATATGGTGGTCTGGCATCTCAATATACGCATTGTATAATGTACACACACAAAAACATGATCATCAGCACTCAAGGGAGGCAATTGACTGCTGATGTTATTTTATTTTTTACATTCTAACCATTCATTTGCTTGTCTGTTGGCTATTGTGTTGGTGTTTCTAGTTGTTCTTGATTCTGAACAGTTTGTTAGAATATCTTTCAAGACTGTGAAAAGGGTTTTAAATCCTGAGTCTGCAAAAGAACCACTACACGGCAACGACACGTTTCTTCGTACGTGACGCACACTAATGCTAGCCGCTACTTGCAGGGTTGAAAGATCAAGAAGTCCTTATGTAACCGCCTACACACTGTCCGCAAGAGGCGCCGCGTGCGTCCAGAGTCGAAGAACAAAGAGATCACTGACCCCTTTTTCGCCATTGGGAACCCGGGAGGAACACGCTAAAACCTAACATCGTCGTTGTATGAGCTGCGCCTGAGGTTACAACCCAAGCATTATCTGTTCAAAAGCTTTAACATCGCTGTGTAAACCTACGTTTAAATAGTTTCCCCCAACTCTGTAACTGATAAAAACAACACCAAACAAAAAACAAAAACAAAATATTTTGTTCAGTACCACTGTATACTTGGTAGCACGCGTCAAGTGCCAGCCCCTATTTACCGGCATTAACGAACGCCTGGGTTGTTTTTTCTTTAACTCGCGCCATAAACGGGCGTCGTGTAACAAATCAAGGCACATAGCCGCCTGCAATGAAAAGGTCAAGCATTAGCGCCTTGATCTGCGAAAAACGAGTGAAAAGACGAAAAATAATTGCAGAAACAAAAACCTGACCTCTCTCTTCGCTGGAATCTTGGAAAAGGGGACGCATAGACCTGCGCATGTCCGCCCTTTCAAGCCTGGCTGGCCGGACACGCACAGCTCTCTGCTGCAGCAGAAACGGGGCTGGCGCGCTCACAAAAATGTCTTCGTTGTATCTCCGCTACACGAAAAATTGCCTGTGTGATATCGGTGCTCTTTTTGTGGCCTTACTAATTTTCACACAGATAATTACGATGACCGCTTTAAAAAAAAGTGGCTGCCATTCACTCACGAGCAAAATAAATAAATATTTAAAGATTTGAGGCCAGGTGTCTTAAACACTTCTCATTACCAGAATATAAGTATTGTTTTGTTTTGTTCTCTGGGGTAGACGACGATTTTGAACGGTGGGATCACTGTGCCTTTGATTTAATGTTGGCTTTTGACGTAGTTAGTTCATGTGCGCGGACTGATCGGGTTCTTCCAACTTAACCTTCGCCAGGCCGGGTTATCGACTAAACACCGAAGACATCGTGGGGCCGTGTGGATCCATGCTTCTCAAAGAAGGGAAAACGTGCATACCCTTCTGTAGACGTCGTGGGTCCGCACGGCCCCACGGCGTCTACGGAAGGGTATGCATATTTTTCCTTCTTTGAGAAGCATGGGTCCACACGGCCCCACGACGTCTACAGAAAGGTATGCACGTTTTTCCTTCTTTGAGAAGCATGGGTCCGCACGGCCCCACGACGTCTACAGAAAGGTATGCACGTTTTTCCTTCTTTGAGAAGCATGGGTCCGCACGGCCCCACGGCGTCTACGGAAGGGGATGCACGCTTTTTCCTTCTTTGAGAAACATGGGTCCGCACGGCCCTACGATGACTCCCGTTTGTAGTCTTAATTTGACCTTTGTTTTTTTAATTACTTCTCGCTGAAATGTAATGATCTTTAAGGACATAAGAGCTTGTTAGGTGCCTGAGGCATTCTTAAAAGCTCATTAAAAAATTCCAACTAGTTGAAGAGATATTTGCAATTAAACACCCTTCTGGGTCCACACGGACCCACGACCACAAGCGAAGGTTAACCTGGCTGTTTCCCTCTTACGCTAACCTACCAGGACTATTATACAAATCAATTCGTCGCAAAATTACAGTGTTCGACTCCTTACAATAAATTCAAAGCAAATTGGTCATTTTCCCGAACGCCCAAGGGAATATGTTCATAGCAGGCCTGGCCTTACGCAATCATGTCAGCATGGCTCGCTGAGAGGCTGGTTGGCGTGTCATCGAAGCATCTGTTGCCCGGGCCAATTGTAAAATTCAAGTGAACATTATCTCTTACGCACAATCTCTCATGATATTCTCTTGCAGGTGTGCGCGTGGAAAATCTACCCCTTGATGAGCGACACGCAACAGATCAAGTTCGACCCGCCGCTTGGGGTGGACGGGGTATACGGGCAGGACGCTCAGCAGAATGCAGAGTGGGAAATTGTCAGCGTTGTCAACGAAACATGCGACTTCAACGTCTCTAGTGGAATGCTCCCAGACACCATGAGCTGCATCAAATACAGGTGAGTGGTTCTGTTAGGTGTGAGAGACTGGGCGACGATGTCTGCAATGAGTTTTGTACCGTCCTTCTCCAGTAAGCAATCATAATGGTACATTACCACATATCTGTGAGCATCTTGAATTAAAGGTTGTTGTGTCATTGTCCAATAATTGGAATGAATGACTGCATGTTTGGCGTTGACGATGAATGCAGTGAGTTTGGTACCGTCCTTCTCCAGTAAACAAGCATAATTATACATTACCACATAGCTGTGAGCATCTTGAATGAATAGATTGTTGCGTCATTGTCCAACAATTGTAAACAATTATAATTATACATTACCACATAGCTGTGAGCATCTTGAATGAATAGATTGTTGCGTCATTGTCCAACGATTGGAATGAATGACTGCATATTTGGCGTTGACGATGACTGCAGTGAGTTTGGTACAGTCCTTCTCCAGTAAGCAATCATAATGGTACATTACCACATAGATGTGAGCATCTTGAATGAATAGATTGTTAATGACTGTATATTTGGCGTTGACGATGACTGCAGTGAGTTTGGTACCGTCCTTCTCTAGTAAGCAATCATAATGGTACATTACCACATAGCTGTGAGCATCTTGAATGAATAGATTGTTGTGTCATTGTCCAACAATTGTAAGCAATCATAATGGTACATTACCACATAGCTGTGAGCATCTTGAATGAATAGAGTGTTGCGTCATTGTCCAACAATTGGAATGAATGACTGCATATTCAGCGTTGACGATGACTGCAGTGAGTTTGGTACCATCCTTATGCAGTAAGCAATCATAATGGTACATTACCACATAGCTGTGAGCATCTTCAATGAATAGATTGTTGCGTCATTGTCCAACGATTGGAATGAATGACTGCATATTTGGCGTTGACGATGACTGCAGTGAGTTTGGTACTATCCTTATGCAGTAAGCAATCATAATGCTACATTACCACATAGCTGTGAGCATCTTGAATGAAAAGATTGTTGTGTCATTCAAGATACTCACAGCAATGTGGTAATGTACCATTATAATTGCTTACTGGAGAAGGACGGTACCATTGTCCAACAGGTTGTGTCATTGTCCAACAATTTGAATGAATGACTGCATATTTGGCGTTGACGATGACTGCAGTGAGTTTGGTACCATCCTTCTGCAGTAAGCAATCATAATGGTACATTACCACATGGCTATGAGCATCTTGAATGAATAGATTATTGCGTCATTGTCCAACAATTGGAATGAATGACTGCATATTTGGCGTTGACGATGACTGCAGTGAGTTTGGTACCGTCCTTCTGCAGTAAGCAATAATAATTATACATTACCACATGCTGTGAGCATCTTGAATGAATAGATTGTTGCGTCATTGTCCAACAATTGGAATGAATGACTGCATATTTGGCGTTGACGATGACTGCAGTGAGTTTGGTACTGTCCTTCTCCAGTAAGCAATCATAATGGTACATTTCCACATAGCTGTGAGCATCTTGAATGAATAGATTGTTAATGACTGCATATTTGGCGTTGACGATGACTGCAGTGAGTTTGGTACCGTCCTTCTCCAGTAAGCAATCATAATGGTACATTACCAAATAGCTGTTAGCATCTTGAATGAATAGATGGTTGCGTCATTGTCCAACAATTGTAAGCAATCATAATGGTACATTACCACATAGCTGTGAGCATCTTGAATGAATAGATTGTTGCGTCATTGTCCAACAATTGGAATGAATGACTGCATATTTGGCGTTGACGATGACTGCAGTGAGTTTGGTACTGTCCTTCTCCAGTAAGCAATCATAATGGTACATTACCACATAGCTGTGAGCATCTTGAATGAATAGATGTTAATGACTGCATATTTGGCGTTGACGATGACTGCAGTGAGTTTGGTACCGTCCTTCTCCAGTAAGCAATCATAATGATACATTACCACATAGCTGTGAGCATCTTGAATGAATAGATTGTTGCGTCATTGTCCAACAATTGTAAGCAATCAAAATGGTACATTACCACATAGCTGTGAGCATCTTAAATGGATAGATTGTTGCGTCATTGTCCAACAATTGCAAGCAATCATAATGGTACATTACCACATAGCTGTGAGCCTCTTGAATGAATAGATTATTGCGTCATTGTCCAACAATTGGAATGAATGACTGCATATTTGGCTTTGACGATGACTGCAGTGAGTTTGGTACCGTCCTTCTGCAGTAAGCAATCATAATTATGCACCATCACAGATCTGTCCAGGCTTGTACACATGGTGAGAGCGTCCATCCATTTGGATTCTGACGAAAAACTGCCTGCTGTGTGTGCATTGTGCAAAGTCTTTGCTGTATTAAATTAGTAACTGGCACCTTATACGTCGGGAATTACATTTCAAATTTTTTTTCACTGTAATGTTTGTCACAAAGTACTTTACCGTCCACACACTTTATAAAGACGTGTTAAATTGTCCAAGGTTCATCGCTTCAGTAAGTGAATTTACCGATTTACCGTTACAAGAGACAAGGGACAGAAACAGGATAACTGTATGACCATGACAACAGTATCGATAGTGGTAACGAGCACGATAAAAATGTGTCGACGACGACGATGATGATGCTTACAGATAAACTACATCGTCCTCAATTAAAACGTTTGACATCGATGATGATGATGATGATGATGATGATGATGATGATGATGATGATGATGATGATGACGATGACGATGACGATGATGATGATGATGATGATGATGTAAAGACGGGGACCATGAAGGGAGCCACTGCCAATATACACAATTTTCATCTCTTCTCCTTACAGCTTCACGTTGCAGAGGAGGTCCACGTTCCTGTCGCTGACGTTGGTGACGCCGACGTTGCTGCTGGCCTTGCTGTCCGCGCTGGTGTTCTCACTGCCCGCAGAGAGCGGCGAAAAGGTGTCCTTGGGCGTGACCTTGATGTTAACCTTCATCTTCCTCCTGTCCATCCTGATGGATGTGCTGCCCGGATCATCGCTGCAGACTTCCGTCTTCATGGTCTACCTGGTGGGACTCTGCGCATGCTCCGCGCTCTCCGTGGTACTCACCGTCCTGGTGCTCTCCCTTCACCACAGGTCCGATTCTCTCCCTTTGACCAAGCCCGCACTTTTCTTTGTTCAATGTTCGGCCGGCAGAGCCTGCGTGAAAAAGAACGGTCCAGTATTGCGTAAAACGTCTGTCGCTCCTATTGTATTTGTAAAAGAATGCTGTGAAAAGGGTTCTGCAGGAAAGCGCGCCAAAGGGGATGAAGTTGTAGGTAATGGCCGACCGGAAGAGGTGGTTCAGAGGTCAGGGTCAGCAGAAATGACGTGGCGTGACGTAGCTGCTGCGTGCGACTTTTTGTTTTCACGCCTGTTCCTGGTGGTTATCATTCTAGCCACTGCCAGCTTCTGTGTCATCATGACCTGGCCAGAGTGAAGCCAGCAAACAAACGGGCAGTAACGAGCGGTTAGGAATCAATCTACGATAAGAAAGGAGATTTCCTTGGCACCACTGTAGGCTTACCCAACATGATTTCCAAACGCCATGGCCCTCGCGAATTCTCGCTCCCTTGTCTTTGCACAAGACGATAAAGATGTATAAATATTATTGTCTTTCGGAAAAACGTATAGATAATTAGATAGCCATAGTTTAATTGCGACCATTTCCGATTTATTCAAACATTGTAGAAACTTGTAGAGAGAGAGAGAGAGAGAAAGATATTCTAGACGTCTTTATCACGTGCACGATTTAATGATTAAAGCTTATTCGCCGCAACTGTTTGAAAAGCGTCTGCCTCTTATGCGTATGTGCGTGCAAACGTGTGGGTTTGTGTCTGTAAATTGCTGTGTTCTCTCTCTCTCTCTCTCTCTCTCTCTCTCTCTCTCTCTCTCTCTCTCTCTCTCTCTCTCTCTCTCTCTCTCTCTCTGTCTCTCTCTCTCTCTCTCTCTCTCTCTCTCTCTCTCTCTCTCTCTCTCTCTCTCTCTCTCTCTCTCTCTCTCTCTCTCTCTCTCTCCAAGATGTTGCAACGGACAAGGTTTTTAACTTTTTAAAGGAGATCAAGATTTTTAACAAGATTAGGAAATGTTACATTTATTAACTTTTGGAACCTCCTGTTTACAGTGATAGACCTGAGTGCGTGTGTGTGTGGTGTATTCATTTATACATCAAGGGTGAGTAGAAAATGCAGGTAATGCTTGGTATACACCTACTTATTAGCATCAAAGATGTTAAAATAGGTTTCTGTCCGGTGTCTGTTACCACAAGCCAACAAACAATAGGTAGCCTACTGTGTATGCGTCGTTTCGGCTGCATGAGTCTAACATGTGATTGAGGCATGAATTATTAATTGATGTTTGTCAAAAATGAGGTTTGCCGCTAATCCGTTGCATCGCCTGAAAGACACAGTATTGACCGCCTCGTGCTTGACTTTATCTTGTCCACAGAACATTTCGATCGGTACCAGGACCATGCGTGGTTATTCCCCAGGCAGCTTTTGTCCTTCTTCGGCGCTTCTCGTTTGAATGCACTTGGGCATTTCAGTATGCAGAGACTAAATGCGTCACTTTATAAATGGACTCTTTCGCAAGCCGCACCCTTAATTTTGCCGTCGTACCCACCCGGGGCAAGTTTCAACGATGTCTTTTAGGAACCTACTGTTTACAGTGATAGACCTGTATGTGTGTGTGTGTGTGTGTGTGTGTGTGTGTGTGTGTGTGTGTGTGTGTGTGCGTGCACGCTTGCGTGCGTGCGTGCGTGCGTGTGGGTGTGTGTGTGTGTGTGTGTGTGTGTACCACATGTTTTATATTTGATTAGCACACCAATATTTGCGACAGTCCTAATTAAAGCATTAATTCCCATGTCATTTCATTTAGACTTTATATGTTATTTGTAATAGTTCACTTGACTATCTCGAACACCTTTCGGATCAATGATTTCTTTACCAGGGATCACGTGACCGCCGGTCTAATAAGGGTACCCCCAAAATCAACCTGACAAAATTGTGAGGTGCCAATTAAAATGTCGTAATAGGCATATTTTGGCATAAGAAGTTTAAATCAAATGACACGGGAATTATTTTTTTAATTGGGGTGCGAAATTTGTTGCAATTATGTTTTTGCTACATGCCAAAATGGATTGGTCCATTTCATATTTTTACGCAAGGAAAGTGTGGATAAGTTGGGAATCCATTTGTTAACTGGTCACTTTACTTTCAATCGGGATTCAGGCAATGGGCTCCGTGGCAGGAAATTCATATGGACTCAAAGAAAAAGTCCAATTATATTTGGCTAAGAGATATGTAAACACTTGTTCGTTGTTGTTTTGGCCTCTGCAGGGAACGG
The DNA here is from genome assembly GCF_037325665.1 of Littorina saxatilis. NCBI lineage: Eukaryota > Metazoa > Mollusca > Gastropoda > Littorinimorpha > Littorinidae > Littorina > Littorina saxatilis. Next base: position 20,766,626 of record NC_090254.1, read on the forward strand.
CTTTTAGACGAATCTGTCATTCACAAATTTTGCATCACTTGCAAAATGCTTTTTTGTTTTGATAGCTCAATTCCGTTTGGTGCAAATTAACACTCAGCGTGAATGTATTTCATTATAAAGCTGATTTATCTTCTGTAAAGGGCTGATAAACGCCAACGCGTCAAAGTGAAGCTAAAACAATGTCATTTTAAAATAAAACTTTCACTCATGGCTTTTACATACGCTTTCCCGTTCAAAATGCTAAAATAAATTAGATGGTTTTTTCCATGTAAAATTAGAATGACTGTAAAGCAGAAAGAAATTCAAAAGTCTTTATTTTTATACACATCACATTTTTGTAACCGGCTTCGGAATTAACTACTTTTGTGTATAGAAAAACAACAACACCATAAAAAATACATTTAAAAAAAGTTAAACCAGGGCTTAGGTTATAACACATGTTGAAACCGTGTGAACAAAATAACGCGCCAGCGATGCCAGCGATACCAGCGATACCAGGAAGGACTGAATATTGTGCGTGTTTGTGTGTGTGTGTGTGTGTGTGTCTGTGTCTGTGTCTGTGTCTGTGTCTGTCTGTCTGTCTGTCTGTCTGTCTGTCTGTCTGTCTGTGTGTGTGTGTGTGGGGGCGGGTGGGCGCATGCGTGCGTGTATGTGTGTGTGCGTTCGTGCGTGCGTGCGTGTGTGTGTGTGTCTGTCTGTTTGTCTGTCTGTTTGTCTGTCTGCGTATGTCCGTGTTTACGTACCCATCACAGCTGATAAAATGCAAACCCTATTCCAAAATAGATCGTGGCGATAACAAATCTGTATTTAAAAAGCGCGTGTTCCTCATCACAGGGTGCGCGTCAACGTGATCGGCAGCAAGACACCGGAAACCATTTGATTCTGTGGCGTGATTATGCGTTGTGGACCGAGCGTTAGTTAGTCCAGTTTGCTCTCATGAAAATTCTAAAATGGACTTTGAGACACACACTTAGCCTACCTCTTTCTCTGTTTACAATATCTTTCGTCAAATGTTATATATAAATGTCATGTCTCTATTACCTTAGCCGTGCATCGTTCCACATTTGAACGCAAAAGGAATGGCTTAACTACTTCGGATGCAAGCAGACCAGGTATTTTTGCACGTGCATTTCTGGAAATATTTTGATTAAAACTAACGCCCCGAATTCACTCGAAATGATATCAATATTGAATCGCGCGACTGATGAACAAATTAACACGGTTTTCTGGATTTTCTTCGTGTATTTGCAAAATTACCTTTGAGTTTTCAAAAGAGAAGAGTATATTTATCTGTGGCTTAAAATGTGTGTCAACCTTTTAGTGGCACCAAATGCCATCGACATTTCTCTGGCATAAATATCAGTGCTAACGAACAGGCTCGTTTAGACTGGGTATACCCTTTGTCTGTGTCTGTTTTTTGCAAAACAAAAGTATAATATGAAGCTCCGATTCTTGTCACTTTAGCCTGTGAGCAGGTTCTGAATTGAGACAATATATGAGAAATTCATACAGGGAAAAACAAATAGAAGAGAACACCTAAGGCATCATGTATTATTCTTTTCTTTACCGGAATAAAAACAAATCGCGTGAAGGGGAATTAATATTGTTAGTCAATCCGTCAAACCCATACAGGCCTTGAACAGCGTGAGGAGTTGAAGGGGTCAAACGAATCCGTTGCTGCAAGCTTTTCCCATGGAAAGCATCTCGAATTTACTTGAAGAAATTTCCCACGGAAAATAAATATAGCGAGAAGAAGAAGAAGAAGAAGAAGAAGAAGAAGAAGAAGAAGAAGAAGAAGAAAAAGAACTAAAAACAACAAAAACAACAACTACAACAACAATAACAACAACAACAACAACAATAACAACAACAACTACAGTTCATCTGTGGAGTGGTACGTACCAAACAGGAAACACAGAGAAAAAGAACTGAAAAATGTTTGCGTTGTGATAAAGTACAAAAAATAGAGACAAAAAAAGAAAACATACCGAACACAAAAAATGGCCAGACTTCACTTCGTTTTTCAAAGGTTCACCTACTTTTTCCTCTTCGTGTATTTCACCGTTAACACGTGTGAATGTCAAACTTTGCCCAATTATAGCGAAATTGCGTTCTACAAGCTCCACTCCGACTTATTTGGAACTGGCTACAACCGGAATGTCAGGCCAACCCTTGACTCGTCACAGGCCACAGTGGTGAATGTAAAGCTCAAGGTACTCAGCCTCCGTGACGTCCACATGAAAGAACAGCAGATGAAAATGATGGTTCTCTTGGAGTTCGAGTGGACGGTGAGTGTCACGTTTGTTTGAAAAGTACAATACAGTGTTCCAGATGGTCGAACGTGTAGCAAAGACATGTACATGTACGTATAGGTATTGCATCACCCGTGACTCACTTATTTTCTCCAATTAATGCTGCGTCGCCCAAAACAAATAACGGTTCTGGGTGTGACGAAAAAAAGAACAGGGCCGGAGTGCTATGTAAATTATGAGCAATTTTTCCAAATCCATTTAAAAAATATGACACTACCAAACTTTCCGCATATTGAGCCAGACATTTTTGTTATGGCAAATCGCTGTTGCAGTTCCGGAGCAAATGATCAAAATTTCTTTGCGAATTTGCGTTGAAACTTGTTTTTTCCATAATATAACAATGCACAGCTCGAAAATATGACCAAGAACAAATCTACGGTACTTCGAAGAAAGAAGAATAACAACATTCTTGTCCATTACGACTTGCAATTTACCGTGTGCGCTGTAAAATCTCCCTACCTTCAAAGCAGACGAAATGCAGACATCTTCATTTTCTTCCAAGGGAGAAATTGTTGGTCATAAAGTCTGGCAGGGCCCAATCATACTTCTGCACGCTTTGTTTTCTTGTCATATTCAGTTCGCAAAAATGAAATGTCATTGGTTTTCTCAACTTGTCAAATCAGTCAAAAACGACCGCAGAACACAGAACTGGGAAATAACACTGATTGTAATTCAATCGAGTTTGCGTTTTAATGAAACAGATCCTGTGATTGGTCAGAATGCCCCAACTCATTAAAAATTACAGGTGACTAATTGTCGATAGCCACTCGCTAAAAAATCCATTAACAACCTGCTGGCGAGGCGCATTGATACAACCTCAACTAGTCTCGGTTAGCTTTGAGGGTCATTTTACAAGTAGGAAATATGAAGTACCAACGAAATACCGAGACCATAAGGTATGCGAAGTGATGACGTCGAATACGTGACGTAAGTTGATGCATGAATTCTTTCGGACTACGTCAGTCAATTCCAAAGATCGCTTTTGTGATGAAAAGAATTTGTTTTGAGTTTGCTGTCCAGAAACCCGTCAAAAAAGATGGGAAAATGTATGTGAAAGAAAACAAAACAGGAGGAGAGTGATACGATAGGAATACAGAGACATATTTCTTGGGACTTGACCCTTGCAGGTAGGTGGACTGAAAGTAGTGTGTGAACAGAACAGAACCAATTCTGTCTGTTTACCATCGCATGAAAGCAGGAAAGAGATCGTCGTCAGATTGAATTACAATAACATTAACACGCTTCCATTTGAAACTTCTCGGTCTTCATCGTGGATTGACGCCCTCCCAAAGTCTAATTGAAGCCCTCCGTCGCTTCGCTCCGTCAGGCTTCAATTACCTTTGGTCGGGCGTCAATCCCCGATGAAGACCTCGAAGTTTCAAATGGAAGCATGTTACTGTGTAATTGAAATACGAAAGATCTTCGATGACGAAAGTATAAATGACGTCATGTGGTCACACCTATCTCGAGAACTAAGCGTCGCTCAGAACCAGCGCCCTTCAATTAGACTTTGGGAGGGCTTTTTTCTTTCGAAAATCTGCGCAAAAGAGCCATGATTGGTGCGGCGATTGCTAAAGCTCGCTAGTATAACTACGGCCGGACCAAGCCGAACTAAATTTGGCCAAAAATGTATTGCAACAAATTTCGCACGCTAAGAAAAGCATTAAAAATTCATTTTTGTTGAACTTTATATGCTGGAAATGGGAATTATGTCAGCTGTTCATACCATATGTCCGATATATGGTACTTGGTATAGGTATCCCGTGCCAGCCTGTCAAACAAGATCACCCTTAAAATCGACCTGACAAAAACCATAGCCCCGTATTTTAAAATCTGCAAAAAATCAGAATATGCAGAAACCAAATTCTTTTGACTACAATTGGAAAGGCCATTCAATTTCCTGTTCAAAGCATTAGGGTTAACCCTAACCCTATGCATTTTGTTTTATGCACCTTACATCTCCAGTATTTATGTGGCCTTTTGTCAAAGGCGATTATATGTGTTAACCGTTTCAGAGGTCAAAAAAGGCACGTTTTGCGACATTTTTTTTTTTTTTTAGGGGGGGGGGGGTCCTCCACTGAAAGAGCCATATATGCTCAAGCTCTCAATGCATTGCTTTGGAAATTTCAGAAGTTATGACCAATACGCTGACCTAAATCTGTCTTGCTTTTTGCAAATGTGTATACTAAGCGTGTCGTATTACATAACTTTTCCGAACGAACTAAACAAATATTCATATTAAATCAGGGTTTTCGGCAAAAACATCGCGACTTTGCATGCTAAGCAAATCTTGGTTGCGGCAATAGGTGCCTAAGTTTCAAGCAGATCCGAGTGCTGGTTTATATTTGCTGGCGATTGGAACGCGCATGAAAAATTATCGATCACCGTGCTTGGTACTGTGTACACTAGCCGTGGAGATGTATAGTCCCTGGTCTGTGCTTTCTTCGATGCGGGTCACAAAAGCGCATCACACCGAGCACAGTGCTCTGGGTAAAAATAACCACAGCCAAGTAAGCACAGGCCAAGGACTGTAAATCTCCACGGCTACTGTACACAGTACCAATGACGTTGATCGATAATTGCTCATGCCCGTTCTCATCTCCAAGCTGAACGCCTACATTTGGGATACAATTTTCATCAGTATAAAAACTTGGTTGCACGATTTTGTCATTCAATCACATTCGATTAATTTTTCAATAAATACGTTTCAGATAAAGTCAGGGTTGCTTGACGTTTTGGCGCGAGTGTATTTGGTATTGTAATTGTTTAGTATTGTAAGACGCTTAGAATGGTATGATTTGCGCAAAAGTATATCATTATTATCATTATAATGATGATTTTATCTTATATTTTCTTGTGTTTTCTTTTATTCTCTTCTCTCGTCTCATCTCATCTCACCTAATCTCATTTCATCTCGTATCTTGTATCTCGTATAGGACTGGGTGGCCGAGTGGTAACGCACTTGCGCTCGGAAGCGAGAGGTTGCGAGTTCGACCCTGGGTCAGGGCGTTAGCAATTTTCTCCCCCCTTTCCTAACCTAGGTGGTGGGTTCAAGTGCTGGTCTTTCGGATGAGACGAAAAACCGAGGTCCCTTCGTGTACACTACATTGGGGTGTGCACGTTAAAGATCCCACGATTGACAAAAGGGTCTTTCCTGGCAAAATTGTATAGGCATAGATAAAAAAAAAAAAATCCACCAAAATACCCGTGTGACTTGGAATAATAGGCCGTCAAAAGTAGGATATGCGCCGAAATGGCTGCGATCTGCTGGTCGATGTGAATGCGTGATGTATTGTGTAAAAAATTCCATCTCACACGGCATAAATAGATCCCTGCGCCTTGAGTCCGAGTCTGGAGATACGCGCGCGATATAAGACTTCATATAACAAGTATCATCTAATCTCATTTCATCTCATTTTATTTCATCGTATCTCATCTCATCTCACTTCATCTCATTTCATCTAATCTAATCTTATCTCATCTCATTTAATCTAATCTAATCTCTTTTCATCTCATCTCATCTCATCTCATTTCATCTAATCTAATCTCTTTTCATCTCATCTCATCTAATATCATCTCATCTCATTTCATCTAATCTAATCTCATATCATCTTATCTCATTTCATCTAATCTAATCTAATCTTTTTTCATCTCATCTCATCTCATCTAATATCATCTCATCTCATTTCATCTCATTTCATCTCTTCTTGTCTTAACTGTGTGCACAGGATGAGCTGCTGCAGTGGCAAACGCATAACTACGAGCAAGTGCAGGCAATCTTCATCCCGCAGAAACATATATGGGTCCCCGATCTCACAGTGGATCAGTACCTCGGAGAAACCTATCTCAAAATGGGTCAGTTCCCAAAGCATGTTGAATGGCATGCATTTTTTTCTCCGGCATAATTGTAAATATGGCCAGAAAAGTTTAAGGCAATTTTAGGTAGTTCGGGCCGTTGTTGTTGTTAGTTTTTTTAGGGGGAATCGAGACGAGGGTCGTGGTGTATGTGTGTGTGTGTGTGTGTGTGTGTGTGTGTGTGTGTGTGTGTGTGTGTGTGTGTGTGTGTGTGTGTAGAGCGATTCAGAGTAAACTACTGGACCGATCTTTATGACATTTTACATGAGAGTTCCTGGGAATGATATCCCCAGATAATTTTTTTCATTTTTTCGATAAATGTCTTTGATGACGTCATATCCGGCTTTTTGTAAAAGTTGAGGCGGCACTGTCACACCGTCATTTTTAAATAAAATTGATAGAAATTTTGGCCAAGCAACCTTCGACGAAGGCCAGACTTTGGTATTGCATTTCAGCTTGGAGGCTTAAAAAATAATTAATGACTTTGGTCATTAAAAATCTGAAAATTGTAATTAAAATTATATTGTTTTATAAAATGATCCAAAATTACGTTCATCTTATTTTTCATCAATTATTGATTCCAAAAACATATGAATATGTTATATTTGGATTAAAAACAAGCTCTGAAAATTAAAAAATATAAAAATTATGATTAAAATAAAATTTTCAAAATCGATTTAAAAACAATTTCATCTTATTCCTTGTCGGTTCCTAATTCCAAAAACATATAGATATGATATGTTTGGATTAAAAACACGCTCAGAAAGTTAAAACGAAGAGAGGTACAGAAAAGCGTGCTATGCAGCACAGCGCAACCACTACCGCGCTAAACAGGCTCGTTAATGTCACTGCCTTTTGCACGAGCGGCGGACTACGGTCTTGTGAAAAAATGCAGTGCGTTCAGTTTCATTCTGTGAGTTCCACAGCTTGACTAAATGTAGTAATTTCGCCTTACGCGACTTGTTTTTCTTTGCTTTTGTGAGGTGTTTATTTATCTATATATGTTTTTGATAATAAAAAAAATTCAAGTTAAGAACTTCACATTTGTTTTGCTGGTGATTATAACAAACATTAATTCAAATTCAACTTACCGTGAACTATCTTCGTCTATCTGACTATCCCTCTGATTGTTTCTGTGACCATCTGTCTTTCTGTCTATTCTTCTGATTTGTCCCTCTGGCCATCTGTACGTTTATTCAATGGTTCCTTTTCTCCCTATCTGCCTGTCTGCCCATCCTTTTGCCCATCTGTCTGTCCGTCTATCCATCTGTCCCTCTGTGTTTGTCTGTCTGCCTGCCCTTATACGTATCCACTTATCCATCTGTCAATCTGTGTCTGTCTGTCTGCCTGCCCTTATACGTATCCACCTATCCATCTGTCAATCTGTGTCTGTCTGTCTACGTGCCCTAATACGTATCCACTTATCCATCTGTCACACTGTGTTTGTCTGTCTGCCTGCCTGTGTACTTATCCATCTATCCATCTGTCACTCTGTGTCTGTCTGTCTGCCTGCCTTTACACTTATCCATCTATCCATCTGTCACACTGTGTTTGTCTGTCTGCCTGCCTGTGTACTTATCCATCTATCCATCTGTCATTCCGTGTCTGTCTGTCTGCCTGATATATCCGTCTATCTATCTGCCCCGCTGAGTAGATACTATTCATCAGCCCCTCTATACGTCTGTCCATCTGTTTATCTGTATGTCTGTCCCCAGGTGACGACAGCCTGCTTCTCAAGGTACAGAGTGATGGTAAGGTCAAGTGGAGTCCAGGTCTCACGTTGCAGACTTCCTGTGCCGTCAACATTAGGTACTACCCCTTTGACCAACAGGTGCGGGCACGGAAGTTTTTATTTGCTTTCATCATCATCATCATCATCATCATCATCATCATCATCATCATCAGCAGCAGCAGCAGCAGCAGCAGCAGCAGCAGCAGCAGCATCATCATCATCATCATCATCATCTTCATCTTCATCTTCATCATCATTGTAATTATCATCATCATCTTCTTCTTCTTCGTTCATGGAATAATGGGCTGCAACTCCCACAAACTTTCGTGTTTAGGTGTTATGCACGATTTGGGTTTTACATTTAGGACCGTTTCATTTACGCAGCCATAATCCTATTCTAGGGGATGCTTGCAGTGTGTTCTCATGATTGTAACCCACCGAAAATGAAACCACGGTCGGAGACACACCTCTCGCCAGTGATTCCCCCCCCCCCTCCAATCATGTACGTTTGTCTTTCACAACCAATCAAAATTTGACAGAACTGTTTTCGAATGTCGTCAATTGGCTGGGTACAATTGGATGAGTTTACTGTTAGCAAATGATAACAGACGTGTCCAGAAAAAAATATATATCAACGTGATCCGGCAGCCGAATGTTGATGAATTTTTAAGGCATGTCTGTAATAATTTGCTAACAGTCAGTATATTAAAAACAAAGGTGTTATTACTTAGGTGGAACTTAGACGCTTACAATTTTAACATTCTAATGGCCTTTGCCTCTTGCGCAGAATCTCCAACGACTTTCCTTTGGTTCCAACAGGTGTGCGACTGGAAACTCTACTCCTTGATGAGCGACACGAGACAGCTGGTGTTGCACCCGCGCCACCCTCGCCTCCACGTGGACGGGGTCTACGGGCAGGACGCTCAGCAGAACGCAGAGTGGGAAATCGTCAGCGTTGTCGACGAAACATGCGACTTCAACATCTCCAGTGGATCGAACAGTGACACCATGAGCTGCATCAGATACAGGTAAGTTGTTTTTTGTCGGTGTAACAGAAGGAGCTAATAGATGCTATTGCGAAGGATTAAAACGTGTTTTTTTCTAAGATCTCGACGACAGCATTCCGATGGTAACTGAGACAGTGAGGGTATTGTCCGTTGAAAGAGACGAGAAACAGGAGACTGAACTAGTTTATGTGCCAATGACAAAATATCGACAGTGACAACGACGAGCACGTCAATGATGTGGCGACGACGACGACGATGATGATTATAACGATGACTGCTTTCAGAAACTGAAACTATGGGTACCGTTAAGACGGCCGATACCAGGTCCTTAAAAATATCATGTCAGGCCCTTTAACATATCGTTCACCTGTTCTTCTCACAGCTTCACGTTGCAGAGGAGGTCCATATTCCTCTCGCTGGCGTTGGTGACGCCGACGTTGCTACTGGCCTTGCTGTCCGCGCTGGTGTTCTCACTGCCCGCAGAGAGCGGCGAGAAGGTGTCCATGGGCATGACCTTGATGTTGACCTTCATCTTCCTCCTGTCTATTCTGATGGATGTGCTGCCCGGATCATCGCTGCAGACTTCCGTCTTCATGGTCTACCTGGTGGGACTCTGCGCATGCTCCGCGCTCTCCGTGGTACTCACCGTCCTGGTGCTCTCCCTTCACCACAGGCCCGATTCTCTCCCTTTGACCAAGCCCGCACTTTTCTTTGTTCAATGTTCGACCGGCAGAGCCTGCGTGAAAAAGAACGGTCCAGTATTGCGTAAAACGTCTGTCGCTCCTATTGTATTTGTAAAAGAATGCTGTGAAAAGGGTTCTGCAGGAAAGCGCGCCAAAGGGGATGAAGTTGTAGGTAATGGCCGACCGGAAGAGGTGGTTGAGAGGTCAGGGTCAGCGGAAATGACGTGGCGTGACGTAGCTGCTGCGTGCGACTATTTGTTTTCACGCCTGTTCCTGGTGGTTATCATCCTAGCCACTGCCAGCTTCTGTGTCATCATGACCTGGCCAGAGTGAAGCCCGCAAACAAACGGGCAGTAACGAGCGGTTAGGAATCAATCTACGATAAGAAAGGAGATGTCCTTAGCACCACTGTGGGCTTACCCAACATGATTTCCAAACGCCATGGCCCTCGCGAATTCTCGCTCCCTTGTCTGTGCACAAGACGATAAAGAGGTACACATATCATTGTCTTTCGGAAAAAACGTATAGATAATTAGATAGCCATAGTTTAATTGCGACCATTTCTGATTTATTCAAACATTGTAGAAACTTGTAGAGAGAGAGAGAAAGAAAGATATTCTGGACGTCTTTATCACGTGCACGATTTAATGATTAAAGCTTACTCGCCGCAACTGTTTGAAAAGCGTCTGCCTCTTATGCATATGTGCGTGCAAACGTGTGGGTTTGTGTCTGTTGCTGTGTTCTCTCTCTCTCTCTCTCTCTCTCTCTCTCTCTCTCTCTCTCTCTCTCTCTCTCTCTCTCTCTCTCTCTCTCTCTCTCTCTCTCTCTCTCTCTCTCTCTCTCTCTCTCTCTCTCTCTCTCTCTCTCTCTCTATCTCTCTCCAAGATGTTGCAACGGACAATGTTTTTAACTTTTTAAAGGAGATCAAGATTTTTTAACAAGATTTGAAGTAGTAAATGTTAAATTTATGAACTTTTGGTACCTCCTGCTTACAGAGATAGACCTGAGTGAGACAGGATGCGTTTCTGGGTTACCTGCTCGGGTAGAGGCAGGACAAAATCTCGATTCCTATTTGGGTAAAGTGCCCTCCAACCTTTAGTAGCAATCTGCTATATGTGAGTTGGGTAAGATATGTAATTTAATTAAAAATTTTAGTAATAAATTTTCATTTGATTAATATACTTACCCAACTCACATCGTTTATTCCCTCCCGCCTCCCCGCTGTGGGGTTATATATGTCTAAAAAAGAAGTGAGTTGGGCTTCGTTTTAGAATGATGCATATGGCGGAGTATGCGCGCGCATACGGAAGGCAGCCTCGTTTCCGGGCTGGCCTAGACACCCTTACGGGTCTCGGTCACTCTTTTTTAGAGGCGTCTTTCTTGTTACCAAGGGGACGCGTACAGCGATACCAGCACTGAACCAGGGTTTTGTCCGGGGTGTAGCTGAATACGGTGTCCAAATTTGAAAAAAGATCCACCGAGAATTTTGGCCGTGCATCGCGAACAGACAGACAGACAGACAGACAGACAGACACTAGTCGTATATATATATATATAGATAAAGCTGATTTCTCTTCTATAAAGGACTGATAAACGCCAACGCGTCGAATGGCGGTCAAAGTGAAGCTAAAACAATGTCATTTTAAAATAAAACTTTCACTCATGGCTTTTACATACGCTTTCCCGTTCAAAATGCTAAAATAAAATAGATGGGTTTTTTTCATGTAAAATTAGAATTCTGTAAAGCAGAAAGAAATTACACAATTTCAAAATCAAATGAAAACAAATTGAAAAGTCTTTATTTTTATACACTGTTTGTTAACATCACATTTTTGTAACCGGCTTCGGAATTAACTACTTTTGTGTATAGAAAAACAACAACACCATAAAAACCAAGTCGCGTAAGGCGAAATTACTACATTTAGTCAAGCTGTGGAACTCACAGAATGAAACTGAACGCACTGCATTTGTTCACAATGACCGTAGTCCGCCGCTAGTGCAAAAGGCAGTGAAAGTGACGAGCCTGTTCAGCGCGGTAGCGGTTGCGCTGTGCTGCATAGCACGCTTTACTGTACCTCTCTTCGTTTTAACTTTCTGAGTGTGTTTTTAATCCAAACATATCATATCTATATGTTTTTGGAATCAAGAACCTACAGGGAATAAGATGAAATTGTTTTTAAAACGATTTCGGAAATTTAATTTTAATCATAATTTTTATATTTTTAATTTTCAGAGCTTGTTTTTAATCCGAATATAACATATTTATATGTTTTTGGAATCATAACATGATGAAGAATAAAATAAAAGTAATTTTTGATCGTTTTATACAAAAATAACTTTGATGACAATTTTCAGATTTTTAATGACCAAAGTCATAAATTAATTTGTAAGCCTCCAAGCTGAAATGCAATACCAAAGTCTGGCCTTTCTCGAAGATTGCTTGGCCAAAATTTCAATAAATTTGATTGACAAATGAAGGTGTGACAGTGCCGCCTCAACTTTTACAAAAAGCCGGATATGACGTCATAAAAGACATTTATCGAAAAAATGAAGAAAAAAAAAAGGTCTGGCGATTTCATACCCAGAAACTCTCATGTAACATTTCATAAAGATCGGTTCAGTAGTTAGTCTGAATCGCTC
>NC_090254.1:20783854-20811354 GCF_037325665.1 Littorina saxatilis
CAAACTTTGCCCAATTATAGCGAAATTGCGTTCTACAAGCTCCACTCCGACTTATTTGGAACTGGTTACAACCGGAATGTCAGGCCGAAACTTGACTCGTCACAGATCACAGTGGTGAATGTACAGCTCAACGTAGTCAGCCTCCGTGACGTCGACATGAAGGAACAGCAGATGAAAATGATGGTTCTCTTGGAGTTCCAGTGGACGGTGAGTATGACGTTTGTTTGAAAGGTTCAATGCTCGTACAGTGTTCTAGATGGTCGAACGTGTAACATAGACCTGTACGTGTACGTGTTGATATTGTGTCACCCGTGACTCTCTTATTTTCTCCAATGTTCCAAATCATACGTTGTTTTGCTCCCACCAAGATTGCAGTTCTTGGGAAACGCGTGACGTAAAAACTAGACTTGATGACGTCACCCTTACACGTTTCCGTACACGTGCTGAAAAGTGCCACATCTAGATCTCGCTATTATAGACTGATCGACGATTTTTGGAAATAACTATGTCAGGATTTAAAGCGTTGTGGAAGAGTTTCGCCCCGCTGCCAAAACCTCTCACACTGAACAGAAAATGCATTGTCGACCAGTTCAAGCCTGGGATCGCATCGAACAACGGAATCTGGTGTGTATTTTATGACCTGCTCATTATTACATTCGATATGATGCTTTTTCTTTCCAAAATCTGCGCAAATGAGCCATGATTGGTGCGGCGATTGCTAACGATCGCTACTAACCAAGCCGAACTAAACTTGGCCAAAAATGTATTGCAACAAATTTCGCACGCTACAAAAAGCATTAAAACACAATTTATTTGTGTTGAACTTTATATGCTGGAAAGGGTAATTATGTCAGCTGTTCATACCATTTGTCCGATTGATGGTACTTTGTATAGGTATACCGTGACAAGCCTGTCAAACAAGATCATCCCTAAAATCGACCTGACAAAAACCATAGCACCGTATTTTAAAATCTGCAAAATATCAGAATATGCACACAACAAATACTTCTGACTACAATTGGAAAGGCCATTCAATTTCCTGTTCAGAGCATTAGGGTTAACCCTAACCTTAACCCTATGTATTTTGTTTTATGCACCCTACATCTCTAGTCTTTATGTAACCTTTTGTCAAAGGCGATGGTGTATGTGTCAACCGTTTCACAGGCATAATAAGGCACGTTTTGCGGCCTTTTTTGAGGGGGTCCTCCACTGAAAGAACCATATATGCTCAAGTTCTCAATGCATTAGCTTTGGCAGTTTCAGAAGTTATGACCAATAGGCTGACCTAAATCTGTCTTGCTTTTTGCCAATGTGTATACTAAGTGTGTCGTATTACATAACTTTTCCGAAAGAACTAAACAAATATTCATATTAAATCAGAGTTTTCGGCAAAAACATCGCGACTTTGCATGCTAAGCAAAAATTGGTTGAGGCAATGGGTGCCTAAGTTTCAGGCAGATCCGAGTGCTGGTTGATATTTGCTGGAGATGGGAACGCGCATGACAAATTATCGAGCACTGTCCTTGGTACTACTGTGTACACTAGCCGTGGAGATGTATAGTCCCTGGTCTGAGATTTCTTCGATGCGGGTCACACCGAGCACCGTGCTCTGGGTAAAAATAACCACATCCAAGTAAGCACAGGCCAAGGACTGTAAATCTCCACGGCTACTGTACTCAGTACCAATGACGTTGGTCGATACTTTGTCATGCCCGTTCTCATCTCCAAGCTGAAAGCCTACATTTGGGATACAATTTTCATCAGTATAAAAACTTAGTTGCACGATTTTGTCATGGATCAAAGTTTGTTCATTAACATTGAACCCTTCGAGTTTACTTTGAACAGGAATACAGTTATTCTAGCGGTTCAACCACATTCGATTAATCTTTCAATGAATACGTTCCAGATAAAGTCAGGGTTGCATGACGTTTTGGTGCGAGTGTATTTGGTATTGTAATTGTTTAGTATTGTAAGACGCTTAGAATGATATGATTTGCGCAAAAGAATATCATTATTATCATTATAATGATGATTTTATCTTATATTTTCTTATGTTTTCTTTTATTCTTTTTTCTCGTCTCATCTCATCTCATCTCATCTAATCTCATCTAATCTAATCTCATCTCATTTCATTTCATTTCATCTCATTTCATCTAATCTAATAAAAAAAAATTCTTAATGGTTTATTCAGGTATCAACATTTACAATATAGTAGGAACATGTGACAACACAGCAGTTGTGAATTATCTTCATGTGACAAATCATAAGTGAATCATAAGTGAATCCTCTGTAAATGAAACAGGAGAACAAAAAAACACAACGGAAAAACATGATATTTGGCTGTAAAATACGGATATAAACTATTATGTTTTCCATTATTCGACTAAGGTATTGTATGGTAGCCACTTCTTTTAAAAAACATGTATTGGTTTTAGTTTATTTATTCTACATTTATATATGTAAAACTTTGCTTGTAATCTAATATTATTTCATTTAATCTCATCTCATCTCATTTCGTCTCATCTCAGCTCATTTCATTTCATCTCATCTCTGCTCATTTCATTTCATCTCATCTCATTTTCATCTTATCTTATCTCATCTCATCTCATCTCATTTCATCTCATCTCTTCTTGTCTTAACTGTGTGCACAGGATGAGCTGCTGCAGTGGCAAACGCATAACTACGAGCAAGTGCATGCAATCTTCATCCCGCAGAAACAAATATGGGTCCCCGATCTCACAGTGGATCAGTACCTCGGAGAAACCTATCTCAAAATGGGTCAGTTCCCAAAGCATGTTGAATGGCATGCATTTTTTTTTTCTCCGGCATAATTGTAAATATGGCCAGAAAAGTTTAAGGCAGTTTTAGGTAGTTCGGGCCGTTGTTGTTGTTAGGTTTTTTTCTGGGGTTTTTCTTTGCTTTTGTGAGATGTTTATTTATCTATGTCATATAATTTTTTAATAATAAAAAAAAATGCAAGTTAACTACTTCACATTTTTTGTGTGTGTGATTTTAACAAACATTCATTCAAATGCAACTTATCGTGAAATATCTTCGTCTATCTGACTATCCCTCTGACTGTCTCTGTGACCATCTGTCTTTCTGTCTATTCTTCTGACTTGTTCCTCTGGCCATCTGTACGTCTATCCATCGGTTCATTTTTCTCCCTATCTGCATGTCTGCCCACCCTTTTGCCCATCTGTCTGTCCGTCTATCCATCTGTCCCTCTGTGTCTGTCTGTCTTCCTGCCTTTATACGTATCCATCTATCCATCTGTCAATCTGTGTCTGTCTGTTTGCCTTTATACGTATCCATCTATCCATCTGTCAATCTGTGTCTGTCTGTTTGCCTTTATACGTATCCATCTATCCATCTGTCAATCTGTGTCTGTCTGTTTGCCTTTATACGTGTCCATCTATCCATCAGTCAATCTGTGTCTGTCTGTTTGCCTTTATACGTGTCCATCTATCCATCTGTCACTCTGTGTCTGTCTGTTTGCCTGCCTTTATACTTCTCCATCTATCCATCTGTCACACTGTGTCTGTCTGTCTGCCTGCCTGTGTACCTATCCATCTATCCATCTGTCACTCTGTGTCTGTCTGTCGGCCTGATATATCCGTCTATATCTGCCCCGCTGAGTAGATACTATTCATCAGCCCCTCTATACGTCTGTCCCTCTGTTTATCTGTATGTCTGTCCCCAGGTGACGACAGCCTGCTTCTGAAGGTGCAGAGTGAAGGGGTGATACAGTGGAGTCCAGGTCTCACGCTGCAGACTTCCTGTGCCGTCAACATTAGGTACTACCCCTTTGACCAACAGGTGCGGGCACGGAAGTTTTTATTTGCTTTCATCATCATCATCATCATCATCATCATCATCATCATCATCATCATCATTATCATCATTATCATCATCATCATCATCATCATCATCTTCTTCTTCTTCTTCTTCTTCTTCTCCTTCGTATTCTTCTTCTTCTGCGTTCATGGAGTGATGGGCTGCAAACTCCCACAATCTTTCGTGTTTAGGCAACAACAACAAAATAGTCTGTTTTCGGTAACCCGACCGACCCTATTTTTTTCGCGCGACCCTAGACTTTTTTTTGGCATTTGGGGGGAAAAAAACCGAAAAAAAACACGTAAAAATATGGTTTTTTGGAGAAAAAAAAAATATTCCGACCTACCGACCCTATTTTTTTGGCCTATGTTACCGTAAACAGACCTCTTTTTTTTGGCCTTAGGTGTTTTGCACGATTTGGGTTTTACATTTAGGGCCGTTTCATTTACGCAGCCATAATCCTATCCTAGGGGATGCTTGCTGTGTTTTCTCATGATTGTAACCCACCGAAAATGAAACCACGGTCGGAGACACACCTCTCGCCAGTGACCCCCCCCCCCCAATCATGTATGTTTGTTTGCCACAGTGCTCCTGAAGAAAAACAGGTCTTTCACAAACAATCACATTTTGACAGAACTGTTTCCGAATGTTGTCTATTGGCTGGGTACAATTGGATGATAACAGACGTGTCAAAAAATATAGCTATTAACGTGATCCGGCAGCCGAATGTTGATGAATTTTTAAGGCATTTCTGTTATAATTTGCTAACAGTCAGTATATTAAAAACAAAGGTGTTATTACTTAGGTGGAACTTAGACGCTTACAGTTTTAACATTCTAATGGCCTTTGCCTCTTGCGCACAATCTCCAACGACTTTCCTTTGGTCCCAACAGGTGTGCGACTGGAAACTCTACCCCTTGATGAGCGACACGAAACAGCTGAAGTTGCAGCCGCGCCGGGTGGACGGGTTCTACGGGCAAAACGCTCAGCAGAACGCAGAGTGGGAAATCGTCAGCGTTGTCGACGAAACATGCGACTTCAACATCTCCAGTGGATCGAAGAGTGACACCATGAGCTGCATCAGATACAGGTAAGTTGTTTTTTGTCGGTGTAACAGAAGGAGCTAATAGATGCTATTGCGAAGGATTAAAACGGTTTTTTTCTAAGATCTCGACGACAGCATTCCGATGGTAACTGAGACAGTGAGGGGATTGTTCGTTGAAAGAGACGAGAAACAGGAGACTAAACTAGTTTATGTGTCAATGACGAAAATATCGACAGTGACAACGACGAGCACGTCAATGATGTGGCGACGACGACGACGATGATGATTATAACGATGACTGCTTTCAGAAACTGAAACTATGAGTACCGTTAAGACGGCCGATACCAGGTCCTTAAAAATATCATGTCAGGCCCTTTAACATATGTTTACCTGTTCTTCTCACAGCTTCACGTTGCAGAGGAGGTCCAT
The DNA here is from genome assembly GCF_037325665.1 of Littorina saxatilis. Classification (NCBI taxonomy): domain Eukaryota; kingdom Metazoa; phylum Mollusca; class Gastropoda; order Littorinimorpha; family Littorinidae; genus Littorina; species Littorina saxatilis. The sequence goes on from NC_090254.1 coordinate 20,789,166, forward strand.
ATTCCTGTCGCTGGCGTTGGTGACGCCGACGTTGCTACTGGCCTTGCTGTCCGCGCTGGTGTTCTCACTGCCCGCAGAGAGCGGCGAGAAGGTGTCCTTGGGCATGACCTTGATGTTGACCTTCATCTTCCTCCTGTCTATTCTGATGGAGGTCCTGCCCCGGTCTTCGCTGCAGACTTCCATCTTTATGGTCTACCTCGTGCTGCTGTGCGCATGCTCCGCGCTCTCCGTGATCCTCACCGTCCTGGTGCTTTCCCTTCACCACAGGCCCGATTCTCTCCCTTTGCCCAAGAGTGCTCGCTTCTTCTTTCAGCTTTTTTCTGGCAGAGGGGGGTTGAAAAAAGGCGATTTAGTCTTGCGTAAAACGTCTGTCGCTCCTGTTGTATTTGTCAAAGAAAGCTGTGAAAAGGGTCCTGAACGAAAACATGACACGAGGGATGAGATTGTAGGTAATGACCGACTGGAAGAGGTCGTTGAGAGGTCAGGGTCAGCGGAAATAACGTGGCGTGACGTAGCTGCTGCGTGCGACTACCTGTTTTCACGCCTGTTCCTGGTGGTCATCATCCTAGCCACTGCCAGCTTCTTTGTCATCATGACCGTGTCACAGTGAAGCCCGCAAAGAAACAGGGAGAAGCAAGCACACAAGGAACATAATAGAGATGTCGCAATACCTTAGGCTTCCCCAGCCTGATTTTTAGATGGCGGCATTGCGAATTCTCGCCACCTGATCTTTATTCACAAGACGAGAAGGAGGTTCAACTATCTTTGCCTTTCGAAACGCGCGTAGATGCTTAGACAGCCATTTTGAAGTATTTAAACATCGTGAGAGGTCAACGTCAAAATATAAAAGTACATGTACTATAACTTTGACCTACTGTGCGTACCTAGTAAATTGTGTAGGCTTCATTGAGATCTTTCAAGTCTTGGAATCAGATCAACTGTGCTTTAATGACGGGGCTCGCTGTGTAAAGACCAGTGTTGATAATAATAATAATAATAATAATAATAATAAAGTGTGTTTATATTGCGCCTATCTCTTACAAAAAACAAAAATATTTGGCTCTAAGCGCATTACAACATGTGTAGGGACTTGGTACAATCAAGTCTGACAAATACAATAACACAATATACAGTCGGTCTCTTAGGTAAAACTGGGAGAAGCAGCTTCGACATTTGAACACTGCTACTAGAAGATCCTCTAACAATGCATACTGCTTTACAATATGCATTTATGTATAAATATAGTTAAAGAACATCGAGTTAATAGGAATTAGAAAAGGTTATAATAAAACTATCTAGCGAACGACGAAGAAGAAGAAGAATAAAACTATCAATGTCGATGTGTAACAAGTCATTCAACGTAAATGGCCAAAGAACAACAACAAAGCAATGATGATGAAACAGTTATACTCAATGGCTAACAACGAGGCAGAACTAAATAGTATCGACACAAGATTAAAACAAGAGGCGAAGCCATCAAGGCTCACGTAAGAAATCGACAAACAGTAACACAAACTCAATCACTCCGTCACACATACACACACACACACACACCAGGCATGAAAATTCTCCGTATTTTCCGTATTTTCCGTATTTTTGAAAAAAATAAACCGTATTTTTTTTTAATTTTCGTATTTTTCCTTTTTTTTTTCTTTTTTTTTTAATTTTTTTTTTTTTTAAATTTTTTTTGTATTCCTAGTCATAGTTATAGTAAAATAGTTTTGGGGCCATGTTTGAATCCAATTTTAAGGCTCAGATAGCCCCAGATTGCACCAAATTGCACCCTTGAAAAAATAAATTTCCGGGGGAGCATGCCCCCGGACCCCCCTAGAAGTCTTGGCGCTTCGCGCCTGCGAAACTTGGCGCTACGCGCCTGCAAAACTTGGCGCTACGCGCCTTCGAATTTTGTTTTCAGTATTTTTTTTTTTCAGTTTTCATGCCTGACACACACACACACACACACACACACACACACACACACACACACACACACACACACACACACACACACACACACACACACACACGCACAGAAAGAGAATAGGTGAAACTGTGCAAGAAAGCGAGACACTAGATCTAGATCTGTCTGTCTGCATGTACACTAGTTTCGGCCCGCTCAAAATAATAATGACCGAGACTTTCAGTACTTCCTTCGCGTGACGTCTAACCCTCTTACGTCATAATGTGACGTCAATGTAATGTGACGTCTTCAAATGTTAGAGTTTCTACCACAGACATACACACGCACAAACACACACACACACACACACGCACACACACACGCACGCACAGACAGACAAAGTTACGATCGCATAGGCTACACTTACGTGAGCCAACAAAACATATTCCTGGAGACACATTTATACATGTATCAAATAATCAATATACAAAATACAGCCCTCGCACACTCGAACACACACGCCAAGGCACGTGTAGTCGCACTCATACACCGCGACAGCTATCGCGCGCACGTACAAGGAAAAAACAGACCCGCACGCCGATTTCAAACACGGAAATAAACAAACAAACAGGCACCTGAAACAGCAACCCGCCCCCAGCCGGCCCACAGCGCGCTACGATGGCAAGTGACCCCTCTCCTCAATGTGGCAGATACTGAACAGGCTAGGGGTTGAAGTATTGCCGGAAGAGGTGTGTTTTTAGAGAGGACTTGAAGGAAAGGAGAGAGGTAGAAAGGCGGACAGACATGGGCAGAGAGTTCCAAATAGAGGGAGCTGTGTAGATAAAGGCGCGCTTGCCGAAAGCGTTCAGTTTGATGCGTGGGACAACAAGGTGCCCTGCGTCAGCGGATCTGAGGTTGCGCGTGGTGACGTGTGGCTTTAAGAGCGAAGACAGGTAAGAAGGGGAAGAGTCTTGAAAGCTACGGTAACACAGGGTAGCTATTTTATATGTTATGCGTGCTTTGATTGGTAGCCAGTGAAGGGTCATCAATCAATCAATGAGTCTTATATCGCGCATATTCCGTGGGTACAGTTCTAGGCGCTCTGCAGTGATGCCGTGTGAGATGAAATTTTATACGGCCAGTAGATTGCAGCCATTTCGGCGCATATTTACCTTTCACGGCCTATTATTCCAAGTCACACGGGTATAGGTAGACAATTATTAACTGTGCCTAAGCAATTTTGCCAGGAAAGACCCTTTTGTCAATCGTGGGATCTTTAACGTGCACACCCAATGTAGTGTACACGGGGGGAGGTTCGGACACCGAAGAGAGTCTGCACACAAAGTTGACTCTGTGAAATAAATTTCCGCCGAACCTGGGATCGAACTCACGCTGACAGCGGCCAACTGAATACAAATCCAGCGCGCTACCAACTGAGCTATATCCCCGCCCCATGAGGAGAGGGGTGACATGGTCGCGCTTGCGCTTGCGCAGCACAAGACGTGCTGCATTGTTCATGGTGCGCTGTAGGCGGTCTAGCTTGGCGTCTGGGAGGCCAGCTAGGAGCAAGTTGCAGTAATCCAGTCTCGACAAAATAAAAGCCGAAACCAGTGTCTTGGTTGCGTCGAGGGAAAGAAGGTGTCTGATTTGGCTAATCCTCCGCATTTCAAGAAAGGCGGTTCTGCAGAGTGAGTTGATGTGGGCGTCCATTGACAGGCTACTGTCAAGGTGGACACCCAGGTTTTTTACTTTGGTGCTGAATGTGACTGTGGTATCAGAAAGGGTAAGACTGGATGTTTCTGAAAGAAGCTTTAAGTTCGATTGTTTACCAACTGGCATGATTTCTGTCTTATCATCGTTCATCTTGAGCTTGTTGACTGTCATCCACTGTTTGATGTAATTGTAATTGTATGTAAATGTAAGTGTTATAATTATTTATAAAATATCAAGTTATAACTCAGTGGATGAGTCAGACCGTGAGAATTGCCGACAGGAAGTGATGATGGAGAGGTCAGGGTCAACGCTTTTGACATGACGTGGTGTGGCTGTAGGGTTACTTTTTCTTTCTTTTTATATTTAGTCAAGTTTTGACTAAATATTTTAACATCGAGGGGGAATCGAAACGAGGGTCGTGGTGTATGTGCGTGCGTGTGTGTGTGTGTGTGTGTGTGTGCGTGCGTGTGTGTGTGTGTGTAGAGCGATTCAGACTAAACTACTGGACCGATCTTTATGAAATTTGACATGAGAGTTCCTGGGTATGAAATCCCCGAACGTTTTTTTCATTTTTTTGATAAATGTCTTTGATGACGTCATATCCGGCTTTTCGTGAAAGTTGAGGCGGCACTGTCACGCCCTCATTTTTCAACCAAATTGGTTGAAATTTTGGTCAAGTACTCTTCGACGAAGCCCGGGGTTTGGTATTGCATTTCAGCTTGGTGGCTTAAAAATTAATTAATGACTTTGGTCATTAAAAATCTGAAAATTGTAAAAAACAATAAAAATTTATAAAACGATCCAAATTTACGTTTATCTTATTCTCCATCATTTGCTGATTCCAAAAACATATAAATATGTTATATTCGGATTAAAAACAAGCTCTGAAAATTAAATATATAAAAATTATTATCAATTTTTTTTTTTCGAAATCAATTTAAAAACACTTTCATCTTATTCCTTGTCGGTTCCTGATTCCAAAAATATATAGATATGATATGTTTGGATTAAAAACACGCTCAGAAAGTTAAAACGAAGAGAGGTACAGAAAAGCGTGCTATCCTTCTCAGCGCAACGAATACCCCGCTCTTCTTGTCAATTCCACGTGCACTGCCTTTGCCACGGGCGGTGGAGTGACGATGCTACGAGTATACGGTCTTGCTGCGTTCAGTTTCATTCTGTGAGTTCGACAGCTACTTGACTAAATATTGTATTTTCGCCTTACGCGACTTGTTTTCTTTTTCGTACGTTTTTTCGTCCCATTGGCATCTTGTTCTTAATCGTCTTTTAACTAAGGTGTTTTTTGTGGGTTTTTTTTCTCTCTTGTTTTTCTTTCTTGACCTCAGTTGCATGCAAGGCTGCTTCAACCCATCTTTTTTGCCTCTTTCGTCAATCAATCATATCTACATTAACTATATGTGCTGGGTTGTCTACAATCCAATGTTTCCATTGTTTTGGAATTGCGTTCATCACAGCGTTGTATTCAAAAAAGGTTATTGCAGGGTTTTGCTGCACAGTGATCTGTACATCTTCACATAACAGAAACTGATTTCTTTCAACATTCAACAAATCATTTATAACATTAAAACCTTTCTGGCGCCATTTTACAAAATCCAACACTTTACCTTTAAACTGAATCAGTCTATTATTAAATAACAGTTGATTACCAACATCATTTCTGTCAACTTCCTCTAAACCTACTTTATTCTTATTATCAAGATATGTCAAAAATACCTCTTTCCAAAAATCATTTTGAACTTTTTCAATTCTTGTAATTCCTTTTGTGTGCAATCAATTTTCGTCTTTTTAACTAAGTTGACACTTGATGAAAAGTCGTCACATTTAAAAGTGAGTGAGTGCATTTGGAATCCTGGGACACCGATTTTTTTTATTATTAAAGCTTATTCATCGGTTTTATAAGCCTCTATCTCTTGTGCGTGTGTACATGCATACGTGTGTGCATACGTGTGTGTTGGTGGATGTTCATGTGTTTGCGCGAGTGCCCGCTCTCTCCCTCTCTCTCGCTCTCCCTCTCTCTACCTCTCTCCTTCTTTGTCATTTTGTAAGTTTGGAACAACAAATCAAGGTCAGAACAGCTATATAATCGCTATTGTATTTTCAGCGTAGCAATAGGGTCCGATATTTAGACTCGAACAAGTATAATGCGAGTCGTCTTCGACTCGTCGGCATTATACTTGTCTCGTGTAAATATCGGACCCTATTGCTACGCTGAAAGCACAATAGCTGTTACTGTTGCAAGAACTGCAAATCCATATTGTTTGTAATGGATTCAATTTCTACAGAATGCAACGCGTCAAACACACGTCTGACTCGCATCCAACGCACGCATGTTCATTCTCCCACAATCCAAAACTAAAAATACACAACAATAAGTGTATTTTTTTTATATATCTTACGAAAATGCACATTTTAATGCATACTGTTTACATGTCAAAATATTCACGACATGAACATAAGTAAGTAAAGTCAGACACACTTCACACTTGACGCTGGAAAATTAAACTCAGCGTCCTCGATCACGAAGTGAATAATTATGCAGTGCAGTCTCGACGGTGTCCAACGGTTCGTTGAATTTAAAATACTACCACCACAACAGTTGACGACTAATTCAGCTCACTGAATTAATACATTTTACTCGGCATAATACATTTTACTCAGGAAACACACACACACATCGTGTACACACGATAATGACTGAAGGCGATGCTACCGGCGCAGACACCAACACACTAGGGGAAAGGCTCCTACCTAATATGGACTGGCTCCTAATATGGACCACCTCCTGTTCTGACAAACTAACGGCGTTAGAGCGCTCAAAACTATTTTATTCGCATTATTCACCCTCTCTAGATAAGTTTCACATGTCAAAACATGGTGCAGAAACACAAACCTCAAAACCGTTAGGCTTTTTCGCCTTTTTTCACTTTTGGCAGCGTTCACTCTAAATTTGCTGCCTAAAACGGACTCGTTTCTGTCCACAGCCAAAGCTTTTATCACACAAAAATGGCTATATATGACAGCTAAGACCGTATTTGGTACATTTTAGCAGTGTTTACCCCGAGTTTCTACTGCAAACAAAAAATATTAACAAAACCTCAAAGTATGTGTGAGTCCCCTAATATGGACCACCTTCAACAAATCGAAGAAATTAAAAGTTAAAGGCAATTTTAATTCATTCATTAAGAAGCTTGCTGAAAATAACCTATAACTAGCCCTCGAGATTTAAAAAAATATAACAAATAGTCTTTTTTTGTGGAAGTTGATAATTTCACTTATTTTCACTCTGTTTTTGATAAGCTTCTTCAGTTTCCTGGTGTGCTTCAAATAATGCTCTCATCAACCCGAAACAGATAAATCTAAAGCATATTTGAATTAGTCTGATTTGCACACTAAGTTTTACCATGTTATTTTGAAGTATATGGGGCTTTTTACAGTGATTCGTGAAGGCCGCTTCACTGGTCCATATTGGGCGCCCAGGCTCCTAATATGGACCATTTGTGATTTGTTTTGTATTTAATTTTTGCTGAATGTCTATCAAAGCTATTTCACTCTAATTAGGCCTAACGGTTAACCTAAGAGAGAAGGACTACCAACCACAAAATGAAACTTCTTCGCAAGAAAACAAGCTAGTTATCAGCAATAAACAAAAAGTGGTCCATATTAGGGGTGAAACTGTGCGGATACCTTACTGGACTCTTCAAGTCGTCTAAGGGGCAGTCTGGCAGACGAAGTAACAGAATCAAAAAACAAGAATGGTATGTTGTTTGAACGTTTTAATTATCAGCAAAACAAAATATATTCACAGATATATCGACCCAGCGGTCTTTTAAGCGCACAGACAAACAGTAATTAGACAAAACTTATCTGACAAAATGTTCAGCCGCTTGCAGGGAAGACACAAGCAGGCATCAATGATTAAGGACGAAATGCATGTGTTGGTGGAACGTTTTATTTATTGACAAAACAAAACGCCACGTTCACCGATATATCGACCCAGCGCACAGACAAACACTCATTAGACAACACTAATCTGACAAAATGTTCAGCCGCTTGCAGTGAAGACACAAGCAAGGCAATGATAAATGACGAAATGCAAAGTAACAGGAGAAATAACAGTTACAGTAACAGTCTCAAGCACAGCACTGGTCTCCTTGAGTAGCAGCGGTTACCCAACGGTTACCAACGTCAAGACCCTAACACGAAGAAGGAGACTATAAAGACTCTCCTCCAACAAATACAGTAAAGGCAATTCACCTGAAAAGCTATTTCACGTCTTACACATACGCACGCATACTGCCGGTGTAACACGAGAAAATTACTCCCACGAGATTTTTACTCCGGAGTAAACATTTCGTACGAAAAAGTTACTCCCTTTACGAAAAAAAGCACTCCCCCATTGCACGAGAAAATTACTCCCCAAGACAGGTGAGTTCCGAGTAAACATTTCGTACACAAATGTTACTCCCCTCACGAATAAATAACGAATAAATTACTTCACCCCAACACGAGCAATCCAGGTGTACGAAATTTTCACTCCCTTGTCCCCTGTTAGTCTTGGTGGTGGAAGGGGTGGAAGGAGGGTAGCGCGACATTCGTGTGCGCGAGATCACTTATTGGCATTATCCCTTCGCCCGCATCCCATTTTTGCGTACGATATTTTTACTGGAAGTAAAATAAAATGGGGAGTAAAAATTTCGTGGAGGGAGTAATTTGTTCGTGCCTTGGGGAGTTCTTTTCTCGTACGAAAAGTGTACTCGGAGTAAGAATTTCGTACGAAATATTTACTCCAGAGTAAATTTTTCGTGAAGTAAAAATTTCGTGTTACACCGGTGGCAACAGGTATGACATCAACAAAACCTTGAGATTATTCTAAAGTGCCAAACATATTTGTGTGTGTGTGTGTGTGTGTGTGTGTGTGTGTGTGTGTGTGTGTGTGTGTGTGTGTGTGTGTGTGTGTGTGTGTGTGTGTGGGTGGTGTGTGTGTGTGTGTGTGTATATATATATGTGTGTGTGTGTGTGTATGTATATATGTGTGTGTGTGTGTGTGTGTGTGTGTGTGTGTGTGTGGGTGTGTGTGTGTGTGTGTGTGTGTGTGTGTGTGTGTGTGACGGGATAAGGTAGAAGGTAGCTAGAACAAACCAGACAAAAATAAAGCTATGAATATTTTTTATTTTTTCGTAAAATCATTCAAATCAGCATGCACAGTTTACATAACTAGCATATTTTCTAGTAATATGAGGAATTTGACAAATATACTAGTACCAATCTTCCTGTTTAAATTAATTCACATCAACAACAAAAACAGAATGCAACAAATCAAGAAATTAACAAATGTCTTAGAAATATAAATAAATTGCCAAATTTATCAAAGCTATTTTTTTTCCTTTTGGTAAATTCCTCAAAATCAGCATGCAAAATTCATGAAATGTTCATATTTCCTATGATTCTGGAGAATTTGACAAATTTACTAAATCGTTTTGCCTACTTAGTCAATTCATTACAACAACAAAAATGCAAATCTCAGAACAGGTAATTATAGAACATTTGTAAAATCCCTGAGAAAACAAAAGAAAATTTACAAATTAATTTTACTCAAATGTTCAAGGATTTTGTAAATGTCCTGGTTTTGAGAATGTACTGTAACATAATTATAGGTGTTTTTTTGAGGGGGCACTCTTATTCTTTGGCGCAATGTATAACTCATTTGACAGAGCTAGCAAACAAGGTTTGTTCCTTTTCGTTAATTTGAATACGGCTTATCGGCTGTACTGTGTGCGTCTAATATATGACTGAATTGTTTATTGCTTCTTGCCGAAAATAACTTTGCCGCTAATAAGCTGCATCGACCTCACGGCCATATAATGCGTTATTCTACGCTGCCTGTAACTTTGCTCGGTCCACAGAGCATTTCGATCGGTACCAGACCCACGCTCAGGTAGCTTTGTCCAATGTCCACGGTTCTCGTTTGAATGCACTGTGTTAAACACTTTGGCGTTTTAATATGCAGAGACTAAATACGTCAATTGATTGAAGAAAAAAACTTTGCTCGGCCCACAAAACATTTCGATCGGTACCAGACCCACGCTCAGGTTGCTTTGTCCAATGTCCACGGTTCTCGTTTGAATGCACTGTGTTAACCAATTTGGCGTTTCAATATGCAGAGACTAGATGCGTCAATAGATAAAAAAAAAAAAAGACTGTTTCGCAAGCTAATCCTCAGTTTGGTTGTCATATACACACCCTGAGGGAGATCTCAACGCTGGGTTTTCTGTAACGGTTTATCAAGGTAAAATATCTTCTCTTTATATTTGATTCGATGCGTTGGTATTCAGCGGTTGTGATCAAAAGAGAGAAAAAACCTATATGATGAAATGAATTCAAGCTGAGTTCTGGTCAAACAGTAATTTGGTGCGTCAACTGATCTGAGCTATCACAGTAATTTTATTTATTTTGATAGAAACGACTAAACCGTGAAAGAGCTCATCTCTACGGAGGGCAACATTGTTTACATGTCCGAAGCAAAATAGTAATGGTCATTTTATTTTCAGTCTACATCAATTTCCTGCAACGGAGTCCATTACCTGAACCATGATTGAAAATGTACGGCTTCCAAGCTTATTAGGGATTTTGAAAAGTCTTTCCCTTCCATACAAACTAGGAATATTTCATTCAAATGAGGCTTGTGTTAAATAGTCTGATTCAAACTTTTTCTCATAGCATTTTCATATCATCTCAATCCAAATCGCGAAAGAAAAGGCGACCTTTTAATGTACAATTAGAACGAACGTCTAAGAGAAACGTTGCCAGGTCTCCAAATAATCACTTTGCAATTACAGTCTGCGGTGTTTGTAAACTTCTCCGAAACATTGACAAGTAAGTTTGCCTGGTCACTTTCAGAGAAACACTACGTCCTTTCTTGAAAATCAGGCCCTTATGAACAATGTGCAGGTTAGAAAATCATGTTAAAAACAATTGAGAAATACTAACGTCAATGTTGTCAGAAAGATCAAAATGACGTAGAAAAAACAAATCTGAAACAGAATTTGTCATGACAAAGATAACAACGTCCTTTTGTTGGGGGTGGGCGGCGGGGGAGGTCGTAGGGGTGTCGGTGTGGGGTTAGGTGTTGGCTTGTTTGTCATTCACTGTCATCACTTCTCATAATACACAAGCATATATTCGAAACAAAGTTAGTAGTTTTTATTTTTTTAAGTTTCTCAATACAGGGTTGGCTGCAACGTGAAAAGCAGCAACGCACTGGGCACCATTCGAATATGTGCAAGGGCGGATCCGGGGGGGGGGGGGGGGGGGCGGGGTTTCAATTTTCAGATGTTTAATGACCAAAGTCATTAATTAATTTTTAAGCCACCAAGCTGAAATGCAATACCGAAGTCCGGCCTTCGTCGAAGATTGCTTGGCCAAAATGTCAATCAATTTGATTGAAAAATGAGGGTGTGACAGTGCCGCCTCAACTTTTACAAAAAGCCGGACATGACGTCATCAAAGAAATTTATCGAAAAAAGGAAAAAATGTCCGGGGATATCGTTCCCAGGAACTCTCATGTCAAATTTCATAAAGATCGGTCCAGTAGTTTAGTCTGAATCGCTCTACACACACACACGCACAGACACACACACACACACACACACACACACACACACACACACACACACACACACACACACACACACACACACACACACACACACACATACATACACCACGACCCTCGTCTCGATTCCCCCTCTACGTTAAAACATTTAGTCAAAACTTGACTAAATGTAATGATGGCTTAGCTCTTTTGGATGCAAGCAGTCCAGCCCACTCAGTATTTGTGATTCATTACTTCGAATTCACTCGCGAATGAATTGATGCTGAATCGTCCACTGGGGAAAACAGTAACACAATTCTTGGGTTTGCCGATGTTTAATTGCAAAATTACTTTTGGCGTTTAAATTGGGAAGAGTATATTTATCTGTGGTTTGAAATGTGTGTTAACAATTTAGTGGTACCAAATGTTGGAGACATTTTTATGTATAAGTATCAGTGGCAACGAAAAGAGATTAATCAGCCTTTGACAGTTTTCGCTGGGTATATATGTTATTTGCGCCAGATCGCGTATCAAGCTCCAGTAAGTTCTTTGCGCTGTGAGCAGATTCTGTACGGATACTTGGAGAAATTGATACAGAAGAAAATAGAAGTGAACTGTGAATCTTTTTTTCAGTTGTGTTTTCGGAATTGAATGAGCTCAGCAAATGATTTTTGCTTCTAATTGTAAAAACAATATCCAAAAAAGGTCTGAAATTCAAGACTCACACGAGCGTTGTATATATATACTGCTCGGGTTTGAAGAAGAAAACATGCTTTCTTGTCAATCGTGTCAACAAATAACTTGAAAAGAGACAATGTTAAAGCAACACAAACTATGTTAAAAACGGCAACACTTTGTCTTGAACAGCAGGGAGAGTTGACTAAACAGCAAGATCCTCTCGCTGCACGCCATCCCCTTCAAGAAATTCCGCAAGAAAAAAACAAGTAGACCAAGAAAAAATAATAACATCGTCAACAGCAACAGCAACGACAACGACAACGACAGCACAGTTCCGCTTTTAAGGAGTACGAAATAGGGAAGAATAAAAACAAAAGGAGAAAAAAAGAGTTGTGCTACATACAATAGAAACAAACATGACAATACAACACCACGCACACACAAAAATGGCCAGACTGTTCACCCTTTTGCAAAGTCTTGCCTACTTTTTCTTCTGCGTATATTTCACCATGAACAAGTGCGAATCTAAATCTTCACCACCTTACGGCGACATTGCGTTCTACAAGCTTTACTCTAAGTTATTGGAAACTGGCTACAACCGGAATGTGCGACCTACCCTTAACGCGTCACAGCCTACAGTGGTCAACGTGACGCTTAACCTACTCAGCCTCCGTGACGTCAATATGAAGGAACAGCAGATAAAGATGCTGGTCTGCTTAGAGTTCCAGTGGACGGTAAGTGACATCTTCCCTTTACATTGTTAACGTGTGTATGTGTGTGTGTGTGTGTGTGTGTGTGTGTGTGTGTGTGTGTGTGTGTGTGTGTGTGTGTGTGTGTGTGTGTGTGTGTGTGTGTGTGTGTGTGTGCGTGTGTGCGTGCGTTCGTGTTTGTTTCATTCAGCAAGCTATTTTTGAAATGTCATCAGGGAATATTCCGACCAAAAGAGACAATTCATATTAATCATTAGGTGATGTTATGTAATAAACTATTAGGACATTATATACTAAATCTACTAGGCGCCTAGGTTCCTAATTTTGACTAGTTCTGACTGTTTCTTTATTCAAGTTTTGATGAATAGCTATCAAAGCTATTTCGCTTTAATTAGGCCTTGTCGGTTATCTCAAGAGAGAACAACTACCAAGCACAACATGATGCATTTTCGCAAGTAAACGAGATAGTTATCAGCCTGAAACAAAAAGTGGTCCATATTAGGGGCCCTTCCGCTATCCTATATCTTATAACATCTCATCTTATTTCATCTTACCTTATCTTATCTGTGTTCAAAGGATGAGCTGATGGTGTGGGACCCGGATGACTACGGGAATGAGCGTGCAATCTTCATACCGCAGAAACAGATCTGGGTCCCCGATATGACAGTGGACCAGTATCTTGGAGACGCCTCTCTCAAGATAGGTCAGTTCCCAAAGACACTTTTGGAAATTTTCTTTCTTGGAATATTTGTATTTGAATCCGTTCTCAAGCATTATGTTGTTATTCTCCAAACTGATGCACCCTTGGTTTGATCTTCCGTCCGTTCCCCCCCCCCCCTTTTACAAAAAAGCCGGATATGACGTCATCAAAGACATTTATCGAAAAAAAAACCAAAAAAACGGGGATATCATTCCCAGGAACTCTCATGTAAAATTTCATAAAGATTGGTCCAGTAGTTTAGTCTGAATCGCTCTACACACACACACGCACAGACAGACAGACACACACACACACACACACACACACACACACACACACACACACACACACACACACACACCACACCCTCGTCTCGATTCCCCCCTCCACGTTAAAACATTTAGTCAAAACTTGACTAAATGTAAAAATAAGAAAGGTAAGTGGTTGGAACGTTGTTATTGACAACATTACGTTACATAACTGTGACTGTGACGTAATTTTGTCAATAACAACGTACAAACAACTTACCTTTCTTGTTTTTTGATTCTGAATTTTGTAACGTTGGCAGTCTCTTTGTTTTTGGATTTATTTTATCAGTCTTTCGGTCTATCCATCTGTCGGTCTAGCCTTCTATCTCAATGTATTTATGAATGCGTGTCTGTCCCCAGGTGACGACAGCCTGCTTCTCAAGGTGGTGAGTGAAGGCATAGTCAAGTGGAGTCCAGGTCTCACGCTGCAGACTTCCTGTGCCGTCAACATTATGTACTACCCCTTTGACCAACAGGTGCGTACACGGAAGTTTGGGATTGCTTTTTCGACTCGTTAATCAATAAAGATACTAGTAACTAAATTAGTGGGGCACTGGACTAGTCATGCTCCGGTCAACGGTTCGAATCCAGGTCGAAAGGGACTCCGGCCAACTTGATGTGCTGACTCGGGTAGAGTACCCTCCCTTGTCTCGCCTCCCTGGACCGTGAAAGACCTTGGTCATTGTGACAGAAGTGCATCTGGCTGTTTACACCTAAACACGCACACTCCTTGGTAGCACGACTAATCTAGCTGCTAGCTTTCCACTGGGAGAAAGTGAGCCACATTTCCAAGCTATGGTATAATACAATTATGAAAAATACAAAATATAAATAAGTAAAATTAGATTTTTTTTGTAGTTTTGATTAGCATTTTGTGAAATTTAATGATCAAACTCATTAATTAGTTAATAAGCTGCCATGCTGAAATGCAATCCCATACTCCGGACTTAGTCAAAGATTGCTGGACTAAAAAATCAATCAATCTGATCAAAAAATGAGGGCGTGACAGTGCAGCCTCAAGTTTCACTAAAAGCCGGATATGACGTCATTCAGGGCATTTATCAAAAAATGAAAAATCAAAAAACAAGAAACGTAGGTTGTTGGAACGTTTGTTATGTATGCGTTATAATATATGTTATAATAACATACGTTATATATTAGGACTAATGTAGCATATATATATGTCACACGCTTTCCTTCTTTGCCACTACTAAAGCAAACGTGTGCAAGATTGTATGTTACACGCTTTGGAGCATGTGCAAGAACGGATTCAAACTCGAAATCGTCTCTCCAAAAGCCCCAAAAGGCACACACGACTTTCATTTCTCTTGCTGTTATCGTTTCTTCTCTTTACAAATTCTTCAACGCTGAGAATACTGAAAACGGCATCCCAGACGACAGTACTGTTTCCATACGCGAATTTAGCTGCCCTTGGAAAGTGGCTCGCTCAGGAGGCCTGTTAGTCTGAAACTGGAAGGACAGAGTTCTGAACATAGATGACAAAGATCCCGGAAAGAACAAACATTTCGCGGATGCAGACACAGAAAGACGTCACGAAGAATGCGATGCTTCAAAAGATACAGACTGTGACGATGACTGTGACGTCATTCACATATACCGAGACGTCATTCATAGTTGTTCGGTCACTTCCGTCAAAAAGTAGATCTCTCGACAATGGCTGCTCCTGTGTTTAGGTTTGTCAAGCTTGAGTAGGCAAAACGTGTTTGTTCTCTCCTCTGTTGAAGCTGTGAGACATAAATGCTATTCCGACTTGGTCGTGTGACAGAGTTTTCTTCCACACTCGATTAGCTGATGTCTAACTCAGCCTCACGGCTTCGTTAGACAATCAACGTAATCTCGTGTGGAAGAAAACGTCTGTCACACGACCAAGTCTGAATAGCAGGTAATGTTATATGTTATAATAACAAACGTTCCAACAACCTACCTTTCTTGTTTTTTTATTCTGAATTTTGAAACGTTGGCAGTCTCTTGGTTTTTGGATTTTTTCAAAAAAATGAAAAGGAATGGTCTGGGGATATTCTCTGGAAGAACCTATATGTAGAGTTGTATAAAGTTCTAAAAAGTTGTTTTGGGGGAAATGCTACACACACACACACACACACACACACACACACACACACACACACACACACACACACACGCACGTACATACGTACACACACACACACCCACCCCCCACCCCCCTCCCCCCCCCACACACACACACACAAGAATCTTTTCCCACGTTGACTGCATCTGTAAAGGCATTCCTTTGTAAGTCATAGAAAGCCTCTCTGCCATTGTGTGGAAACATCATTTCTGGAAAAAAAATATGTAAAACAAAAGTAAGAATATAGATAAAAAGTAAGAAAAAGAACCCTTAGTTTAGGAGATGAGTGTGTTTCACTGTGAAGGCACTTTTGCACACACAAAAAAGCACGATTATGAGAAAACGGCTTCCACAGTTTTCACAGTGACGTAAATTGTTCTAAATCATTTTGAAAATCATCACTTTATTGCAAGGCTGAGGATGGAAATGAGACAGATCATCCCCCCCCCCCACCCCCACAACACCCATCCCGTCCTCCCACTACCACCACCACCACCACCACCCCCGTCTGGAGTCCTAGTCTATCTGAAAGCATTTGTTCAAAACTTGACTACATGACTGTAACAAAAAATTGCGGAAAGGGTTTAACCACGCTTTGACTCCGCCTCTTTTCTACACTCACAAAAATCATTAGCTTGAGTCAGCCTCAGTTGTTTAGTAGCCAAGTCGTTGCGGAATAAAACCTAACCAAATACACAGTCAAACTGCTGTGAAAAGAACCAGCGAGCAAAGGCTGAAAGTACGAATTCCCCCCAAAAGCTCTCGACCTTCCTATTCATTTCGCTTGGTCAAGGTCGTGCAAGTCGTAAATACTCGTGCCAAGATCTCGTTCTTATTTTCTTTTGCCTGAAGTTATACTAACAAACGAAAAAGACAGTAAGTGAGAGGCACACGGAACAAGCCTCCCGGGTACATAAAGCCTGGCATTAATTGCTCGAAGTTGACTTCGCGAAGACTTCTTCATCAAGCTCGATGATCGAAGCTGTGGCATTGAATTTACGGTAAAACGACTTCGCGAAGTCTTGACAAAGTCAACATCGGGCTGAATTAGGGAAGACCTTAAGCAAATAAGAAGGTAAACGGCCCTGATAACACATCGCCAACGCCCTCAGTCTGCAATGCTGAGCGGCTCCTTAAAATGTGTGTGGTCAAAGTTATAAAGATGGCTCACAATGTTTACAATGATGACCTCTTGCGCACAATGCCAATGTTTCACACGACCTTTCCCTTGGCCCAAGCAGGTGTGCGAGTGGGAAGTCTTCCCCTTGATGAGCGACACGAGACAGCTCAAGTTCGGCACATTCCGGGGGGAGGAGGGAGACTTTGGGCAGGACGCTCAGCAGAACGCAGAGTGGGAAATCGTCAGCGTTGTTACCGAAACATGCGACTTCGACACCTCCAGTGGACCGAAATCTGACACCATGAGCTGCATCAGATACAGGTGAGTGGTTCCATTAGGTACAAAAGACTTGGCGATGGTGCCTGCTATCATTTCGAGAAGGATGCAGAAGTATTTTCAATGATCAGGGCGAAAACATTGGGATGGTCACCGAGTTCGTGGGCGGATTTAGCGTTAAAAGAGATGAGGGGCAGAAACATGAGATTATGTGTCAATGACGGCAATGTCGACAGTGATAAGGAGCACAAGAATTGTGTAGCGACGACGACGTCGACGACAACAACGACGACGATGATGATGATGATGATGATGATGATGATGATGATGATGATGATGATGATGATGATGATGATGATGATGATGATGATGATGATGATGATGATGATGATGATGATGATGACGATGATGACGATGATGATGATGATGATGATGATGATGATGATGATGATGATGATGATGATGATGATGACGACGACGACGAAGATGATAACGACGACGACGACGATGATGATGATGATGATGATGATGATGATGATGATGATGATGATGATGATGATGATGGTGATGGTGATGGTGATGGTGATAATGATGATGATGATGATGCTGGTAGTAGATATACAAGGACCATGAAGATGGCCGATGCCAGGACCTTAAACATAATCATCTCTTCTCCTCTCAGCTTCACGTTGAAGAGGAGGTCCATGTTCCTGTCGCTGGCGTTGGTTACGCCGACGTTGCTACTGGCCTTGCTGTCCGCGCTGGTGTTCTCATTGCCCGCAGAGAGCGGCGAGAAGGTGTCCTTGGGCGTGACCTTGATGTTGACCTTCACCTTTCTCTTGTCCATCCTGATGGACTCGCTGCCAGGTTCATCGCTACAAATCTCCGTCTTCATGGTCTACCTGGTGGGACTCTGCGCATGCTCCGCGCTCTCCGTGCTCCTCACCGTCCTGGTGCTCTCCCTTCACCACAGGCCCGATTCTCTCCCTTTGAACAAGAGCGCCCGCTTCTTCGTTCAGCTTTTTGCTGGCAGAAGGGGTTCGAAAAAGAGCGATTCAGTCTTAGATAAAACATCCACTTTTCCTAATGCATTAGTAAAATCAAGCGGTGAAAAGAATTCTGCAGAAAAGCCTGACAAAGGGGATGAGATTGTGGGTAATGGCCGACCGGGAGAAATGTCAAGGTCAGCGGAAATGACGTGGCGTGACGTGGCAGCTGCGTGCGACTACCTGTTTTCACGCATGTTCCTGGTGGTCATCGTGTTTTCCACTGCCAGCTTCTTTGTCATCATGACCTGGTCACAGTGAAGCCCGCTAAAGCCCGCTACTAACTACAGCCGAACTAAGTCGGCGAACGTTCGGCGAATGTTACATCGTGCCTGATTCGGTGTACTAGCCTAACTAGCGGCAAAATGTATCGGTAACACCGGACCAAGATATATCACGTGAGGAGACTCGTGATCGGTTGACAGCGTTATAGCCGTCAGTATTGTCAATCTTCAAGGATGAAGATACACAAATATTCAACCAATGAAAAGTCAGTTCGCCGATGACGCGCCGAATGTTTGCAGGACTGTATCGGAGTGTTTTTGCAGGTGATGCAAAACAAAATCGAGTCAAAGGGCGATTTCCTATACGGTATGTTTGCATGTTCTTCAGTAAAATATTATTGGACTTTGTCTTTTAGGCCCCATCAATGACCTTCCACGGAATCCATCGCATGAATCACAATTGCTGCTAGCTGTCAGGTAAAGCGCACTGAAAAAAGGTTTCCAAGCTTATCCACACGTCCGGGATTTCAAGGCCAGAGATGGCACGGAATTTTGGTCCAATGAGCAAATTAATTGAATAATTTGTAAGCTTCCTAGCTGAAATGTAATCATATAGTCCAGCATGAGTCAAAGAATGTTTGACCAAGGTTTCAATTAATTTGCTTTGAAAATCAGGTCGTCACAGTGTAGGATATGACGTCATCAACACATTTATATAGAACAATTGAAAAACATCGTGTCAGGGTATTTTCTGGCGGAACTCGCGTGTAAAGTTTCATTAAGATCTGTCGGTAGTTTCTGTAGAATCCCTGTTCACACACACACACAGAGACACACACACACACACACACACACACACACACGCACGCACGCACACACACACACACACACACACACACACACACACACACACTGTTGGGGTCTATGTCGACCAAAAGAATGGGATTCACTGTAGGTCGAGTTCCTGTAGGTGGATTCTCTGTATACCTAAGACTTTAAAATTGGCAATCTTGTATACAGGGAATACCACAGGGTGTAGTTCCTGTAGCGTTTTGCTAATATCAATGAAAGTCACGTGATGCTTAGCAACATCGTTAGAATTTGATGTTTTTCGATCTTTTTTTTGATATTTCTTAGAAATTCGAGTATGGTTTGCAAGTTTTATTGAAAAACTGCACCCTGTGGGATTCCCTGTATACTAGATTGCCAATTTTAAATTCTTAGGTATACAGAGAATCCACCTACAGGAACTCGACCTACAGGGAATCCCACTCTTTTGGTCGACATAGACCCCATCAGCCACACACACACACACACACACACACACACACACACACACACACACACACACACACACACACACACACACACACACACCAACCTCCTCGTCTCGATTCCTGGTCTATGTTAAAAACATTAGTCAAAATTGACTGAACATTTAAGTAGGATTTTTTAATCGTTTGCCAGGCATAATTGTATTTAATGATTTAAGATTGCGGTCGAAAAACGTGTTTGGGGTTCTAAGCACGTTTGGTTACTTTTAACACCAAACAAGTATTGTGTGATGTTGATTTTGTCATTGTCAACTTCATGCAATAAAGTGATGATTTTTAAATTGATTTTACAACACTCGAGATTACTGTGAAAACTTAACCGCTGTTATCTCAGAATGCACCTTCGCCCCTCGAGAGCCTGCATCGGATCCACATGTGTTTTTGAGTGTTACAGTGACGTGTGTGCGCGTTTCTGTCTCTCTCTCTCTCTCTCTCTCTCTCTCTCTCTCTCTCTCTCTCTCTCTCTCTCTCTCTCTCTCTCTCTTCTCTCTCTCTCTCTCTCTCTCTTCTCTCTCTCTCTCTCTCTCTCTTCTCTCTCTCTCTCTCTCTCTCTCTCTCTCTCTCTCTCTCTCTCTCTCTCTCTCTCTCTCTCTCTCTCTCTCTCTCTCTCTCTCTCTCTCTAGTGTATTCAGGTAGCAGTCTCTGGAACTCTCTTCCAACATTCCTGAGGCAAACTACCAGCACTGATAGTTTTAAGAGCAGATACTATGACTTTATTACATAAGACAAATATCAGTGTGATGATCTTAGCAATGTCTTGCTTGTTTGATTGATTTTCTTTAAAATGTAATGTATGGATTAGAGCATGATGTTGAGAAAGTGCAAGCTGCACTATACCACTTGATTCACATCAATTAACTCGCAATTGTACATATGTATAATGTGTTTTCACTTTAGTTATCTGTTAAAATGTAGAATTTTAGTTTTTCTATTTTCTATTTTTTTATCTTGTATGTTTATTTCATTTTTGTAGTTAGCCCCTCTTTAGGGCGAGGGCTGGATGTAAAAAAGCAGACCACTGCTTAATCTACTACCCTCGTTAAATAAAGAATTGTCATTGTCATTGTCATTGTCATTGTCATTGTCTCTCTCTCTCTCTCTCTCTCTCTCTCTCTCTCTCTCTCTCTCTCTCTCTCTTCAGTTGGTGGGAGAACCTTAAAAATAACAAACAAATGAAAGCCCCCATTATCTACACACACACTCACACACAGGGCCAATGTCTCCAGGGGAGTTATTCAGGTGGCTGCAAGTCAAAGATCGACTTACAGCTGTTGCCTCCCTTGTAAAAGTATTTGATTTTTGGTGTTGATTGCAATTTATACCTAAACATACTTTAGCCAGTCAATGGATCACTATTATCAATAACTACCTCGTCAGTTACAGGAAGGGTGATCTATACACAGTGCAGGAAATGATTCTCTCATAGCAATGATACAATAACAGTTGTTTCTCACGGTCAGAGTGATCTATACACAGTGCAGGAAATGATTCTCTCATAGCAATGATACAATCACAGTTGTTTCTCACGGTCAGAGTGATCTATACACAGTGCAGGAAATGATTCTCTCATGGCAATGATACAATCACAGTTGTTTCTCACGGTCAGAGTGATCTATACACAGTGCAGGAAATGATTCTCTCATAGCAATGATACAATCACAGTTGTTTCTCACGGTCAGAGTGATCTATACACAGTGCAGGAAATGATTCTCTCATGGCAATGATACAATCACAGTTGTTTCTCACGGTCAGAGTGATCTATACACAGTGCAGGAAATGATTCTCTCATGGCAATGATACAATCACAGTTGTTTCTCACCGTCAGAGTGATCTATACACAGTGCAGGAAATGATTCTCTCATAGCAATGATACAATAACAGTTGTTTCTCACAGTCAGAGTGATCTATACACAGTGCAGGAAATGATTCTCTCATAGCAATGATACAATAACAGTTGTTTCTCACGGTCAGAGTGATCTATACACAGTGTAGGAAATGATTCTCTCATGGCAATGATACAATCACAGTTGTTTCTCACGGTCAGAGTGATCTATACACAGTGTAGGAAATGATTCTCTCATAGCAATGATACAATAACAGTTGTTTCTCACGGTCAGAGTGATCTATACACAGTGTAGGAAATGATTCTCTCATAGCAATGATACAATAACAGTTGTTTCTCACGGTCAGAGTGATCTATACACAGTGCAGGAAATGATTCTCTCATAGCAATGATACAATAACAGTTGTTTCTCACGGTCAGAGTGATCTATACACAGTGCAGGAAATGATTCTCTCATAGCAATGATACAATCACAGTTGTTTCTCACGGTCAGAGTGATCTATACACAGTGCAGGAAATGATTCTCTCATAGCAATGATACAATAACAGTTGTTTCTCACGGTCAGAGTGATCTATACACAGTGCAGGAAATGATTCTCTCATAGCAATGATACA
>NC_090254.1:20816354-20866354 GCF_037325665.1 Littorina saxatilis
GAAGAAAAAAAAGGCACACGGATTGGAGTTCCACAAGTCACACTGCAGATGAATTGAATACACACCGAGATTGAAGATGTCTGATACGAGCAGATTTTAATGACCAAGAAGGTAAGGTTGACTTTTTACCAAAAGCGAGTTAAGATCTGTTCACTGACACAGACTGCTCAGCTGAAACACCAATTGTGGAAATAGACAGAATTTGTTCAAACGTCGAGTTACATCAATGCTACCTACAGGCAAGGGAATGGCTAATGCACAGCCCAGCTTCATATACCGGTATGTTCGACAAAAGCAGAATTTAATTCTCTAAACTTATCTGCAATTTTAAAGTATCGTGAGCAAGACAAGCCGCGCTCTGGCTAGATCAAGCTTGTTTGCTTCCAGGAAATATTTCTATACAAAGCATTACTGGATTGGATTGGATTGGATAAGATTTACAGTCCAGTGAGGTTACCCTCATGGAAATTCGGGCTGCTTTCTCCCCGGAGAAAGCGAGCTGCCATACATACGGCGCTACCCATATTTTTTTTCTGCATGCGTGTATTCATGTTTCCTCGAATCCTGATACTTAATGCCGTGTGAGATGGACTTTTTTTACTTTATTCCAAGTCCCACGGGTATTTGATGGACATTTTTATCTATACAATTATACCAGGAAAGACCCTTTTGCCAATCGTGGGATCTTTAACGTGCACACCCCAATGTAGTGTACACGAAGGGACCTCGGTTTTTCGTCTCATCCGAAAGACTAGCACTTGAACCCACCACCTAGGTTAGAAAAGGGGGGAGAAAATTGCGGCCTGACCCAGGCCTGAACACGCAACCTCTCGCTTCCGAGCGCAAGTGCGTTACCACTCGGCCACCCAGTCCCTGTACTATACCTGAATTGAAATCTTTACAGTGTGCCTTTGATGTATAACTGAATACTCAAAACACACACACATTGTTCGTGATTAATATTTTCATAATTGTGCCATACTTTTGACAGTGTATGTAGTTTAAACGAAAGATTTACGATAGAATGTTTAAGATTATGCGGCTTTCGAAAGACAATATAGTGTGAAACATAAAATAAGACAAAAATCAACCGTAGATATTAGTGGAATAGACAAAACAAATTCACTACAACGTTAACGAAGGCACATGAAAGTACGACTACAGTTACTAACAGAAAAAAAATTGCCCTATATTTTTAATTCACACACTTAACAAAGTCGGTAAACCCTAAGTTTATTTCGATTTTCTACAAATTAGGTGCAATACAATGAGAGTACAATATAAATAATAATCATATATGAATGGCGATACGTTGGACAACTTTTGCCAAGGAAAGGGAAATCCTTTCCATTGCTGGGAAAATTCTGGTCGCTTCCTCCCAGTGGAAAGCTAGCAGTAACACAGTCGCGCTACCCAGGTGTGCACGTGTTTAGGTGTAATCAGCCACCTCCGCTTATGGCACAATGACTGAGGTCTTTTACGCGCCACTCTGGTGACACGGGGGGTGGGACATGGACATCGTCTCTAAAAATAATAAAATACAAACAGACAACAATACACTGAGTGTGTGTGTGTGTATGTGTGTGTGTGTGTTGTGTGTTTGTGTGTGTGTGGTTGTGTGTGTGTGTGGTTGTGTGTGTGTGTGGTTGTGTGTGTGTGTGTGTGTGTGTGGGTGTGTGGGTGTGTGTGTGTGTGTATGTGTGTGTGTGTGTGTGTGTGTGGGTGTGTGGGACTTTTTGTGAACGTGTGTTTTTGCATCTGTCCGAATCTGTGTTTCTGGATGTAAATCTGTCCATGTCGACCTTTGTGTCGGTCAGTGCCAATATTTGTGTTAGTTTGTGTGTCTGTCTTCGTGTCGATCTGTGCCTGTGTTTATGTCGGTCTGTGTCTGTTTTAATCATCCTTCATTGTGTCAATCTGTGTTTGTCTTTGTGTCTCTCATTGTGTCACTTCTTGTCGCTTTTTGTTTCAGTCTTTCTGTGAGTCTATGCCTGTCTTTGTGTAGGTCTTTGTGTCGGTAGGCCTATGTGCTTCTCTTAGTAATGGTCTGTGCCTTTGTGTTGTCAAACCGTGCCTGTCTTCATCTCGGTTTATGTTGATCTGTGCCTGTCTTGATGTCAGTCTGTGTCTGTGTTTATGTCAGTCTGTGCCTGTCTTTGTGTCGGTGTTTGAGTAGGCATTGGTGTTGGTGTGTGCCTGACTTTGTATTGGTTTGTGCCTGTGTGTGTCGGTCTGTGCCTATGCGACTTTTTGGTTTTTTTGGGTTTTTTTGCAGCTTTGTTATTGTGCCTGTCTATCTGTCAGTCTGTGTCTGTTTTTGTGCCTGTCTATCTGTCAGTCTGTGTCTGTTTTTGTGCCTGTCAGTCTGTGTCTGTTTTTGTGCCTGTCTATCTGTCAGTCTGTGTCTGTTTTTGTGCCTGTCTATCTGTCAGTCTGTGTCTGTTTTTGTGCCTGTCTATCTGTCAGTCTGTGTCTGTTTTTGTGCCTGTTTATCTGTCAGTCTGTGTCTGTTGTTGTGCCTGTCTATCTGTCAGTCTGTGTCTGTTTTTCTGCCTGTCTATCTGTCAGTCTGTGTCTGTTTTTGTGCCTGTCTATCTGTCAGTCTGTGTCTGTTTTTGTGCCTGTCTATCTGTCAGTCTGTGTCTGTTGTTGTGCCTGTCTGTCAGTCTGTGTCTGTTTTTCTGCCTATCTGTCAGTCTGTGTCTGTTTTTGTGCCTGTCTATCTGTCAGTCTGTGTCTGTTTTTGTGCCTGTCTATCTGTCAGTCTGTGTCTGTTGTTGTGCCTGTCTATCTGTCAGTCTGTGTCTGTTTTTGTGCCTGTCTATCTGTCAGTCTGTGTCTGTTTTTGTGCCTGTCTATCTGTCAGTCTGTGTCTGTTTTTGTGCCTGTCTATCTGTCAGTCTGTGTCTGTTTTTGTGCCTGTCTATCTATCAGTCTGTGTCTGTTGTTGTGCCTGTCTATCTGTCAGTCTGTGTCTCTATTTGTGCCTGTCAGTCTGTGCCTGTCTATCTGTCAGTCTGTGTCTGTTTTTGTGCCTGTCTATCTGTCAGTCTGTGTCTGTTTTTGTGCCTGTCTATCTGTCAGTCTGTGTCTGTTGTTGTGCCTGTCTATCTGTCAGTCTGTGTCTGTTTTTGTGCCGGTCTATCTGTCAGTCTGTGTCTGTTTTTTTGCCTGTCTATCTGTCAGTCTGTGTCTGTTTTTGTGCCTGTCTATCTGTCAGTCTGTGTCTGTTTTTGTGCCTGTCTATCTGTCAGTCTGTGTCTGTTTTTGTCCCGGTCTGTGTCGGATGGTATATCCGTTGTCGTTTTACACCTTTTGCATCGTTATTTTTTTTTAAATTTTTTTTTTATTTCAAACAATTTTATTCACATAAATAACAACAATTAACAATATCTCATACAATGAATTAAATACAACTTATCGAGAACAGCAAGCTAACTTTTTTAACGTTTTGTTCTTCGAACACTCACACAAAAATGCTTCTTATCTGTAACTGCCTATTAAAAATACTTTCCAACGGTAAAAACGAATTTGTTTTTTTATATATATACTAACGCACATCTTTCCGATTAAGATAATGTGGTTCAATTTATACATAGTTGCCTTTCTCACCATTACAAAATGCATACCAAATAAAACATCACTAACATTCAAAATAATCTTAATTTCTAAAGTACGAAAAATAAATTCTTCAATAAACTTCCAGAATTTGTATACAACCGGGCATTCAAAAAAGAAGTGTTCAATGAAATCAGTTACATCACAGCAGTAATTACATTTATTAGTTTCCGTTACTTTCATTTTACACAGGAGAATGTTGGTCGGATAAATGTTGTGCATAATTTTCCAGTGTAAAACTCTTAATCTAGTCTCTTGTGTTGACTGATAGGCAACTATCCAGGATCGTTCATCAATTTCTACATTAAACTTTCTCTTCCAAAATCCTCCGGAACATGGTACATCTGTTTTCATATTAATAATCTCTTTCCTGTATTCGCTGGCACTTAACACATTTTTGCCGTTAAACAGTGGTAAGGTAATACAAACATCATCAGTCATATTTACAGCATTTTTCCTCATAAATAATGACACAGTGCAGCTTTTACAACATTATATTCAAGAATTCGGTTTGGCGAATATCCAATCAAATCACATATATCTTGATATGATAATATATCTCCCGAACGTACAATGTCAGTTAATACCAATACACCTCGTTGTATCCAACTCTCAAAAAATAAAACTTTGCCACTATACGTTATGCATGCATTATTCCATAATAAAATCGGCCCGATTGTCCCACGATCGTAGTGGTTATTATCCAGCCAATATTTTAATACTGCTTTCCAAAAGTGTGATTTCACTAGGTCTAACCCTTTAAATCTTGCACTGTTTACATTCGATAAGAAACATTCAAAATGTTTTCCAAAACGCAAATACATCATCTTTGGAGTGAAACTCCAATTATCATTTTCATTTGATGTAGTAAGTTGTGAAACCCATTGTAATAAAAAAGAGATTTGCATTTGCCTAATATCGATCATTTTTAAACCACCTTTTTCCATTTCAAAACATACAAAGCCTTTTGCATCGTTAGTTTTGATGATGTTATATCCGGATTTAAAAAAAAATGTTAAGGCAGCACACTGACTGCAGCATGTTTGAATCAAATGTGTTACAGTTTGGGTCAAAAATTCTTTGACACGATCCAGACTATGGAATTGCATATCAGCCTTCAAGCTGAAACATAATTAAATAATGTATTTGATCAAATGTTTACTTGAAATTGAAACTTCAATAACAGACATAAAAATGTCAGGACAAGGGCTGCTGGGCACGACAAAGTTACCGACCGAGTGGGAGCCAGCTCCGGGGTCGGATTGGTTTCTTGTGTGATTTTAAGGCCAACAAAAAAATAGTCTGTTTACGGTAACATAGGCCAAAAAAACTCACTCACACACACACACACACACACACACACACACACACACAAACACACACACACACACACACACACAAACACACCCACACACCCACACACACACTGCATCAGCTGATTGTTAGCATGTGTGAACAGCTTAGATCATGGGTCACTGAAGTGTTGCACAGACGGTCAAAAATAAAGTGCAAGAGAATGCACTCTAAGTGATATAGTACTGTTGCTTAGAGTCTGTAGGATGCAAAACGGCGAAAAACGCAAAAAGAAACAAGCGTTCCAGACTTTGACAGTCTTTCTGTGTTGGTTGCCGCAAATTCTTCTGCTCATACAGGTATACCAAACAAGTTAAGGATATGTCTTCAGTGCTATTGATCAGATGTTTAACAGCCGTGTTTGGGTCACAGACTTATGTGTATTCAAAGATATGCATTTCTTCTTCTCAAAACCGTTGTTCCTGGATTTGAGCAATATTGTACTATGACGTCACAGGTCCTTGACCACGCCTACCCTCAAAATAGCGTTTTTGATGGTATGACTCACTTTCAACCGTGGAAACGGTGACTTAAACTGAACGATATTCAGATTTTTTACCCCAGAGAGTTTGTTTGGTATCTGAACTTACAGGGCATACCCATTCCGTGTAAATCTACCGGGCAGTCAGGCTGATTTAGCGTGTAAAAGAGAGTGACCGCCATATTGGATCGTGGTTCTGGATGGTGTTTTTGCCGGGTAGCTGCAGTTGATGTGCAATAAATCTAACACCTTAGGTAGCAGGCTCCCCACATTTTACAGAACAATGACAGAAACCCTCATCTGTATTCGTTTCAGTACTAAGAGCAAAACGAAACAGAAAATGGTCGCTGTAACGGTTTTCCGTTAATATTTTGTTATATCAAATCTTATCTTATGTGAGCGCATAACGTAGACACCAAGACATTCCAATGCATCCACACACATTGAGGCAACACTGTTTCAACATATTTTATGATAATGCATTCAAGTTGGCCGCATATTTTATTGGAATGAACTGACTAGCAGGGGGAAAATTCGGCCTGAATACGGCTGGAAACACAGAATCAGTCTATGTTTCTCGCAATACCTTTACACTCAGTTGACAAAAAAGGAACATAACTAATTCTAACAACCAATACATCAAATTAAAGCTACGACCTTTAACTTTCCAGCAAAATAAGTAACATTACGTAAAAACCGATATTTATTTAATAGGATAGAAAAATAACGGTTCTAGCGAAGGCACTGAAACTTCTTCGATGCAGAAAATAACAAAACTCTCCAAACTGAGATAATCGGCAAACGTATATATCATACACATAAAAAGTAGAACTCGAGACAAACATTCTGATATGCATTACATGGGGGAACATTATACAGTGACTTAGCATGAAACGAAAAACTCTACCAACTGAGCTACCGGGCCCCCATCTGGGAATAGCGCGCGTCCTTTTAAACAATTAACCAATCAGGGTCCAGCATCTAAGACACACTTCCA
The DNA here is from genome assembly GCF_037325665.1 of Littorina saxatilis. Classification (NCBI taxonomy): domain Eukaryota; kingdom Metazoa; phylum Mollusca; class Gastropoda; order Littorinimorpha; family Littorinidae; genus Littorina; species Littorina saxatilis. The sequence goes on from NC_090254.1 coordinate 20,822,804, forward strand.
AGTTTACAATAAACACAGCGATCCTGAAGGCAGAAACAATGGGTCAGGGGGAGATAATTAGATAAGGACTGAAAGAGAAAAACAATTAAATGACCGGACATAACATAACTCTATGAGTGTTGGCAGTTCACCCTGTCACAGTTAGAAAGTATGGGTCGTACAAGACCCACATCTTCTGGACTTTGTAGGGCAAAGAGTGATTCGGTGCAGGTCAATCAAAAAAATGTTTGCCCTTTGAATCTATTCTGCTAATACTGTAGACATTTTCTTGACAATTTCCTCATGGAACACGAAGGTTTTGTCATCCAATCCCAAGAAAACGTAGTGGCTCCTCACACGTTTCATCAACCGGACCTGAACACCTTCCTCTTCCAGCTTGTCGATCTGGAACAAATACAATAAGTACCGACTCATCCCTAAATCCGTTGCAGAGTATTATATTTATTTACTACCATGGAAGTTGATGTTAACCTGTGATTTGTAAAACTGTAAAAACATTTTACAAATTACGTCGAACCTAAAAACCACAAAGTAATACATGCCTTTTCATTTTATTTGTATTAATATTTGTTGTCCAGATCCCAGTCAACCAGGCCAAAATTCCACATGAAAATGGAAGTGTTTGAGTAAATCTGCACATGTTATTATTTTCTATAATTCGATTTCGAAGCGTGATAAGCGCAGATTTGTTTGTCTGTCGGTGTGTCCGTCACAAACATGTGCACGCGAGTTCTCAAAAACATTCTCAACATCGTAATTACCGCCAAGCTGATAGATCCCTGGACTTTCGAGATGACAAGAAAATATCGGGCGCATTTACGTCATTTGTAAAAAAAAAATGTTTTACATATCTCGCGGTGTGCCACGTGATTTGTAAAACAGTGGTTACAAATCACGCGGCGCGCCCCGCGATTTGTAAAATGTTTTACATTTCTACAAATCACGAGTCAACAGTTGAGATCAAATACATGACGTAAAAAGCTCTGTCAACGCACAAGTATGATTTGACAAAAATGTCATCTTTGTGTACACACGGTTTAACAACATTATAAGATGTTGGCGTGTGAAAGCAACTTTCTGTGTTTTGAGTTCATAAAATGTTGAGATAAGTATGCCAGGTTGCACAGTTCGGTAGGTTCCTCTCAGTATTCCACCCCCTTGGTTTTCAGTTGTAAATATCTAAGCTTAGTGATTGAATGTGGAAGCTACGTTTGGTCAAAGCTCACATAAGATTTACATCGTGCAAGCAAGGTACGTTGGGTCAAAGGTCACAGAAGATGTGCGTCGTGCAGCGAAGGAAAGAATCGCGATCTTGTTTCCGACTCAGTGCCTCTTTGTTTTTCATTAGACCTGTCATTCTGCTTGCTCGGCTTTGTTAGATGTTTGCATATCTCGTTGCTCTGTTCTTTGCTTTTATTATTATTTCTTATTTGCGCTTCGTTTAGCGATACAGCGTCTTGTGCACGGGTCAAAATGTGTGTGTCAGGGGTCAATTGGTTTGACTTGAACTTGACGTTCCTGTTTCTCTGAACGTCTGTGTATCGAAACACAGATACACGCACTCCATGACCTTGTACGAAGACAAAGCGTATCACTAGGTTTCATTTGTTTGTGATGAATTTATGACCTTTCATGAAGTAGTTTTGTTTTTTGTTTACTTGTGCCAGTTTGCCAGTTCGTTTTTTGGAACTTTGCAAAGTAGTGTCGTCTGTCTAGGTCTGGTGAAACGCCAATGAAAAGAGCCGAAGAATCCCCGAGCGTTTCTATTGGGTTTGCTTTTGATCATCCATGTATAGCCCGCTTCCTGCAACTATGGTAACCGGGGATTTATTGCATCGGGAACATGAGATTTATTTCCCAGGTGTTTGTGAATGAAAACTCGTGAAAATGATGACAGTATCAGTTATTGCGTGCTACACTAAGTAATGCTATTACAGTACTAGCTATCAATAAATTGAAAAAAGTGATTGCGAAATTATCACACCGTGTAGTGTTGTGCTATGCATTAATGCGCTCAATCAAAACTTACTACTGCAACACAATGCTTTCCCTTGGCTGCAATCCCATTGACAGTCAACAGGTAGGCTCACACGTAGTCCCCAATCTTGAGTTCCCTGTTAAAAAGAAAATCTGTGTCAGAGTGTGTGAACTGACTTTAGAATTTTATTCAAATTTTGAATTCCTCATTCTTTTGTTGGAAAAAGTAATCTTGGTGCATGTGAATGAGAGTGATCAATATAGATTCTGTACATACGATTTTTAAAATAATTATAGTGAAACCAGTGTGTGCAATTGCAACCAGTTTTACTTTTAGTCTTATGAAATATTTACATTATTACAATTCATGTTAAAGTCATTTAGGTCTACCTCTTTGCTAGATGGTCTGGCAGCTGTTGAGGCGTCGATGGCTGATCTGGCAGGTGAACGCGCGTAGATGGCTTATCTGGCAGGTGTGCGGGCGTAGCTGGCTGATGTGGCAGGTGTACGGGCGTAGCTGGTTGATCTGGCTGGTGTCCGGGCGTTGTTGGCTGATCTGGCAGGTGTACGGGCGTCGCTGGTTGATCTGGCAGGTGTCCGGGCGTAGCTGGCTCATGTGGCAGGTGTCCGGGCTGATGTGGCAGGTGTACGGGCGTCGCTGGTTGATCTGGCAGGTGTCCGGGCGTAGCTGGCTGATTTGGCAGGTGTCCGGGCGTAGCTGGCTGATCTGGCAGGTGTACGGGCGCAGCTGGCTGCTGTGGTAGCTGCACAGGCGAAGCGTGTCCGGGGGCCGTTGGCTGGTCTGCCCGTGCTTGTCTCCGTCTTGGAGGTGCAAGTCGCGACACGTTCCAGTCTCCAGCAATTTCAGCATTTTCACAGTCAGCATCTTCTTGGCAGCCCTGGCAAAAACAAGAGCGCTCTCGTGTTGCAACCACGAAAGGTTGGATTCCCTTCACGCAGTGAAGTCTCTGGGTGTTCTTCAGTGGCTTTGTCCCTGTCCGCTCTGGCCTGTGCCTGTTCACATCTTCTGCAGGCACATACACAAACCGACGTTTGATGTGGCTGTGCTCATCCGTTCCTGCACGCGGAAGACAATTCATGTGTTGACATCATGACAAATAAACGCAACAGCTTTTAAGCTTAAGAAAAACACCAAAAAGTTAACTAACAGACCCCATTACTTTGACGGCCACGAATTCGGGAATCACAGAACATTACAAATCACGTATTTCCAAGTGCTGAAACGTATTTAATAGAATTCAGTTTCAACCAATGACTTTGGATACAATAGAAGAAACATTTCTTACCTTTGGATTTGTTCCAGCTTCATTGGGACAGCGCAAAAGTCCAAAACAAGAACATCACTGACAAAATCTCACGCCCATAACAGGTTTGATAAGTTTGACGGAACGAACTATGAGGTCACGCTCTCAATTACGTCATATTTTCACACAATATTTGGTGCATCAAAAGTCTATGGGCGCTAATTATGATACAGACAGCAATTTTTCAATACAATTTTCGTCTACTACAGCGTTTGAACACAATCTTCCGCCCATAACGATGTGACACGAAACTCATTTGACTTAACGAGAGTCGTGTTCTGCCGACACTATAATGTTTTTCTTTTTTAAAACACATTATTATGGTAAAGCTTTTCTATTTCTATGCTAAAAATGACTTTTCTTTGTTGTTAATGATATTTTGCAAGAATGCGACCTGCCTCAAGTTTGCCCATAACGTGTGACACCAAAGTTATTAGCGGAAGACAAATCTTCCGAGTGCAATGACGTCTTAAAAGTCAGTTTACTGCAGCATTTTATCCCTCAGGCACATAAAAGAACAATAAGACTGTAGTATGCAGGCCTCCATTGCTTTCTTCTGTCATTGATGAAAGTACTGGCCTGGGTTTAAAAAGTGTACTGTCGCTGTGCAACAAATCAGTCGCCATTTTCTGCCGTGTTTTGTGAATAAAATGTGTTTAAAATCCACACACACAAAACAATGTTGTTGGTTCCTTTCATTTCGTTTTTGTTCATTTCAAACTAAGCAGTGTGGTATGCTTTGTTTCCTTTTAATTCAAATGGATGGCTTTAAAATGAGCATTTTAATCTGGTGGTGTCAATTTCACCCATGATCTGAGCCGTTCACATGTATGTATGATAACTATAGTGTGTAACAGTAGTGGAACCCGCTTATAAATAACTCGGACATAGTACTTGCTGGTCCTTTTGTGCGGGTACTGTAGTCAGAATTATTCGCTTCTCTCCGTCAGGCTTCAATGATGCTTTGATCGGGCGTCAATCCACGATGACAACCTCGAAGTTTCAAATTGAAGTCTATCAATGTATAATTGTGAATTGTTTTAGTTTGGCACCGGGGCATGCGGTGCTCTTCCATGCTGATGACATGCCCCACTGCACTGTGACCCATCGGGGCTGGGCCGTGATGACCTCAGATTGTTTTAGTTTGGCACCGGGGCATGCGGGGCTCTTCCATGCTGATGACATGCCCCACTGCACTGTGACCCATCGGGGCTGGGCCGTGATGACCTCAGATTGTTTTAGTTTGGCACCGGGGCATGCGGTGCTCTTCCATGCTGATGACATGCCCCACTGCACTGTGACCCATCGGGGCTGGGCCGTGATGACCTCAGATTGTTTTAGTTTGGCACCGGGGCATGCGGTGCTCTTCCATGCTGATGACATGCCCCACTGCACTGTGACCCATCGGGGCTGGGCCGTGATGACCTCAGATTCGATGCTGGGAAAGTTTGTGAGCTCCACCACTTCGACATTAGTGATCCGGTGTAACACAAGAAAATTACTCCCACGAGATTTTTACTCCGGAGTAAACATTTCGTACGAAAAACTTACTCCCTTTACGAAAAAAGCACTCTCCCATTGCACGAAAAAATAACTCCCCAAGACAGGTGAGTTCCGAGTAAACATTTCGTACAAAAATGTTCCTCCCCTGACGAATAAATAACGAATAAATTACTTCACCCCAACACGAGCAATTTAACTTCCCATGCCAGGTGTACGAAATGGTTACTCCCTTGTCCCCTGTTAGTCTTGGTGGTGGAAGGAGTGGAAGGAGGGTAGCGCGACATTCGTGTGCATTATTGGCATTATTGGCATTATCCCTTCGCCCGCATCCCATTTTTGCGTACGTGATTTTTACTGGAAGTAAAAAAAAAATTGGGATTAAAAAATTCGTGGAGGGAGTAATTTTTTCGCGCCTTGGGGAGTTCTTTTCTCGTACGAAAAGTGTACTCGGAGTAAGAATTTCGTACGAAATATTTACTCCGGAGTGAATTTTTCGTGGAGTAAAAATTTCGTGTTACACCGGTCCTGCCACTGGATTTCAAGTTTGGAGCGAAGGCCTCGCATGTGGAAGTGTTCCAGCTTCTTGACATGCCTGTGATATCATGTCCACGTTTTGCATCCATACAGGAGAGATGAGGCGAACGTTGTGTTGGACATATAACACTTTATTATCCCAACGAGGAGAAACTCAGGTCGTGAAAGTGAGGTGTGTTGGTTCGAAGCCTCCCCAATGCCTGCCTGGCTTGCTTTGCTGATTCGAGCATCAATTTCTGTTGTCCATTGAGCCATCACTGCATGGAGCTGGTGCTTCTCAAGAGCTTGAAGCTCTCGAGGTTTGCAAGCTGGGAACCGTCTATTCTGATAGTCGGTGCGGTGGAGTAGGTGTTTGGTGTAGGTTGATGGAGCACTTCGATGCTACTATGATTAATTGTAACAAACTATACCTTTGAATTCTGCTTATATTAAATCTTCTTACTTTGATTACCATCCAGGCAGATTTCCTTCATTCAACCTCGCGCGACGCATACCTATATATATATGTGTGTGTGTGTGTGTGTGTGTGTGTGTGTGTGTGTGTGTGTGTGTGTGTGTGTGTGTGTGTGTGTGTGTGTGTGTGTGTGTGTGTGTGTGTGTGTGCGTGTGTGTGTGTGTGTGTGTGTGTGTGTGATTTTTTGCAACAAAATAATTATTGTCTTGTTACCATATGAATAGGGAGAGAACTTCAACAGATTCATTGCTTATCCAGGGCCGGACCCAGGGGGGGGGGGGGGGGGGTTCCAGGGGTTCCGGAACCCCACCCCTGGAAAAAGCATGTACCTTGCTTTGAGTGGGTTTTTTTTTTTTTTTTTTTTACTAGTTTTAGCACCAAAACAATGCTGCTCTTAACCCTCAAAACAAGGCCCAGAATGCACCAGATTGCACAGATTTTAACCGTTTTTCAAAACATTTCCGGGGGTGCATGCCCCCGGACCCCCCTACTTCGCGCGCCTGCTTTGCAAGCAAGCGCTTGTGGCTTCGCCACTTCGCTGATTTGCCCCCCCAAAAAAGGAGGACCCCCCCCCCCCCCCCCCCCTTACAACTCATTTGGTCCGGCCCTGCTTATCTGCAGGAGAACAAACTTGCCACAATTCTTCCTGTCATCAATGACAAGGTCTTTAGTTTTTGAAATATTTAAAAGCAAAAAGCTTTCTGAACACCACGTGGTCAGAGTTTTGACATGTAAAACATAACTGGCAAGGGAATCTTCCTCCTTCAACAGCCCTACAAGTATATAAATATAGATAATATTTTGTGTGCAAGGTCGAGGATAGCTGAAGAGATTTTTACACCCCCGGTATAGGGGTGTGTATAGGATTCGGTCGATGTGTTTGTTTGTTTGTTTGTGTGTTTGTGTGTTTGTGTTCGCATATAGATCTCAAGAATGAACGGACCGATCGTCACCAAACTTGGTGAACAGGTTCTATACATTCCTGAGACGGTCCTTACAAAAATTGGGACCAGTCAAACACACGGTTATGGAGTTATTGGTGGATTAAGATTCTACAAGGACTTATAGAGGGACATATTAATGGTCAAAGGGAAATAACCTTCTCAGTAACCACACTTGTTAGCAGTGCCTTCTCAGTTGGTGGCAGTGAGAATGGTAAGGACGGGGGTGTTTTTCCTACCTCGGAGGAATTTCTTGTTTTTAAAGGAGTCGTTTTGTCCTGATATGATTCATAAGAAAATGTATGGAACTTAAATATGATGTAACAGATGTCAACACTGAATAAATAAGTAAAATTGAAAGGATCAATGTACGATCTTCTAGCCTAAATATTTGATTTCTTTCTTCTTTCTTTCTTTCTTTCTTTATTTGGTGTTTAACGTCGTTTTCAACCACGAAGGTTATATCACGACGGGGAAAGGGGGGTGATGGGATAGAGCCACTTGTTAATTGTTTCTTGTTCACAAAAGCACTAATCAAAAAAATTGCTCCAGGGACTTGCAACGTTGTACAATATATTACCTTACTGGGAGAATGCAAGTTTCCAGTACAAAGGACTTAACATTTCTTACATACTGCTTGACTAAAATCTTTACAAAAATTGACTATATTCTATACAAGAAACACTTAACAAGGGTAAAAGGAGAAACAGAATCCATTAGTCGCCTCTTACGACATGCTGGGGAGCATCGGGTAAATTCTTCCCCCTAACCCGCGGGGGGTAATATTTGATTTAAGTCATATCTGAATAAATGCCTTCTATCTGTTTTGTTTGGAACTCAATAAGACATAAGATTTTATTTCAACCACGTGCATTACACAAGAATATATCCTGGTTTGACTTCATTCAATACATAGTACATTCAAACACAACAACCAAACAGAGTGCTAACAGAACTGCATACACACACTCACTTACACCCACACCCACATGCACACAAAAACACACACACACACACACACACACACACACACACACACACACTCTACATTTTACCGCGTTCACATCTTGTCCACTTCACATAAAATACTCTTTAACCAGGTGTACTGCATACGTGAACCGCTGTAGACAAAGAAGCATACATTTCAATTGTACTTCCTTTTCTAAAGGATAGAATTTAGTGCTGGAGTCTACCTCTGAGAATTACATCGAAAAGGCAGTGTTATCACAAACGCATTCTTACACATGTCACATCACATTGCACATAGACTCAGTCAACGCACAACCGCAGTCAACAGTCAATCTTACATCAATAGTCACACGACAAAAGAACGCGTCTACAGTTTATACACACAACTTCAGCAAAACTATTTTGTTCAAACAAATGCAGCTACCAAAGTTACAAGCTTAACGTGGCGTGTGTGCTTGGACAGGCTGAGTTTCTCCACACCTAGCGTGAGTGATTCTCCGTGGGGCGACCATCCCCAACCAAGTGCGGATAGGGGAATCGCCCACAGATTATGGGGGTTAGCTGCAAAATAAGCTTTCAGCGGCACGAACAACAACTCCAGGTGTGGGCTACAGGATGTGTGTGACAGCGTGAGGAGTGTGAACAATATGTTGACGTGTGTTAAAACATCATGCACAGGTATCAGCATTGCCAACCTAAACTTTGAAACGTAAATGACTTTATGACAAGTCATAAAATAAGTTAGGCTTGCCTGGACGAATAAGCAGTCGCAGACCAACTGGCGGTGATCCTACCAGGAGAGGGGCGGGGCAACAGGTGGCACTGTTTTCCTCCATGAAATACCCTATGTATCCTATGACATGTTCATCACGCGGGCAAGAGGCATGGCAAAACCTCTAGCTACGGGGTGGGATCCTCGGAGAAACAATCCCCTCTGTGCTCTCAGGGTAGGACATATGGGCCAGGAGCTAAGGGTGGGGCAACCCCTACAGAAAACATAGAGGGCTGGTGTAGGGGGTATGGAGCCTGCATGGCGCTTCTCAAACAAATCACTTTACCACGTATTATCTGCCATCATGACGCTTGGAGATAGAACTGAACATCGATATGGTGCTACCACCGACTTTATTTCCAGAGCTGGACTCCAATTGTAAAGGCGGCGAACGACAAGAAGAAGACGGGGCGTGTGTCAACCGTACTTGGGGGAGTCGGGTTAAAGATACTGCGTGTTCTCATAGTTCCCCGGTTGCAGCGTTGGTACTTAATTTGTAGCATTCTTCAATCAGGTGTCTTGGTGGTCAGTTTGCTTCGGCCTTCGGCATCTATCGCACGCGCGTGGAACCTCACTCGGTCCGTCTCGCTCCACCTGCTGAGCCCGGCAGCTGAACTGTTCTTGAAAACGTTCATTAAAACTCATGTTCATCCATGTCACTGACGCAGAGTATCACGTTTAACAATGCCACTAATTTTCCGTTACCTTATCTAAACATTACTGACATAACAACTTGACGATGAACACTTCTTATATATATATATATATACTAATCTTCTTCTTCTTCTTGTTGCCGCTACACGTGGAGACCAGTCCAATTGAGAAATGTAGTGGTCATCTGCAGGGAAGCCGCCGTGCCCTACAGCTTATCCTGGATGGGAGTCGGCTCCGGCCACATCTTCCTTCTCAACAACTGGAAGTTCCCGCTGTCTTGTAGGATGTGGTGGGTATGACGCTCAACAAAATTCATACAGTGACAAAAACATTATATTCAAATATAAGTTGCTCAACAAAAAACTTGTAGACATATTATCATAAACATAACGGAGCACGTTGCAATTAGGCAAAAAGTAACTTACCCTCTTTACACAGGAAACATATCCAACATGATCAGTTGGCATGCTCCTGACCATAGCACGAGAAATGTACCACCCCAAAGGAGCCAGCAACGAAGCCGGATTGGTTGAAATCACACACACACACACACACACACACACACACACACACACACACACACACACACACGTACACACACACACACACACACACACAAACACACACACACACACAGTGATGGCGCTAATATTTTTTTAAACTGGTACACAAACTTTTATAAAAATTTGCAAAGTTTAAGGTTTAAGATCATTCTCCGCAGTCGTTTTAAAGCCTACAAAGGAGTAATTTGAACACACCAAATTTTGATTCAGGTGCCTGTCTAGCTCTTCCAGTCAGTGTCGGCTGGGCGTTAAGCAAACAAACAAACAAACAATCATCATCATCATTATCATCATCATCATTATCATCATCATCATCATTATCATCATCATCATCACTATCATCATCATCATCATCATCGTCGTCGTCGTCGTCGTAAGTCTGTTCTGAATATACGCAGTAAGACTTCGCAGCTGGGCGAAGTCTTTACTTCTTAACTTAATATGATTTATCCTACATACGTGCGAGAGACCAGAGATGAGATAACAATATCGTGTAATTCACACGTGTTGATATCATGTAAATGAGTTCGTGTCAAACTTGTCTGCTCATAGTGCCAACGTCACCGAGACAAACGTTATACTGGAAACACTTTTAGGCTTGCTGTTTCCTTTGGACGAATTTTTAGAACTAACAAGTCACGCCATACTTTCTTGAGTGACATCTCTTTGCTTTGATGTCAAAGACTTGCGATTTTGTCATGAGGTTAATACGTGTCATTTGAATGCGTCTTTGACAGCCATCCAATCAGCGTCTACTTGCAGGAGACACACTAAAATATAATTATGCACGCAGTAGGCTAGTTTGTTACACTGCGCGCAGCTGCGTGCAGCTGCAGCGTGTATTCAGAACAGGCTTTATCGGGGGCGGGGACGTAGCTCAGTTGGTAGCGCGCTGGCTTTGTAGCCAGTTGGTCGCTATCAGCGTGGGTTCGATCCCCACGTTCGGCGAGAGATTTATTTCTCGAAGTCAACTTTGTGCAGACTCTCTTCGGTGTCCGAACACCCCCGTGTGCACACATGCGCACGAAAAAGATCCCACGTTCACAGCGAAAGTCTCAGGGCTTGGAAAACACGAAGACACGCATGCATCATCTCTCGTCTCTGATTATCATGATCGTATTTCGATACTTTGACGAGACAAACCCAATGCTGGTGTGTCGAAGAAGACAGCCACAGTGGGCTTGTTCGAATCAAAGTATCACACCATATCTTCAGCGTATTACCAATACCTGTCCCAATATAGACCAGTTGGTCTAAGAGGACGTTAAACCCTAATAATCAGTCAGTCAGGCTTTATCTTTGAAAAATAAAGACACCATACCAAAGAGTTGATGCAAAATATGTGAGAATGATAAAACGAGAGAGAGAGAGAGAGAGAGAGAGAGAGAGAGAGAGAGAGAGAGAGAGAGAGAGAGTGTGTCAAACAGACACACATATACACAGACAGAGACAGACAGAAGGGAGGGGTTGGTGATGTAGTCTTTTATGTACAGAGTGACATTCGTTTGACTGCCAGTGATTACATGTCGTAAATCTGATTATCGTGCGCATGGTATGGTACCTAGTTAACGCCCACCCCCCGCCAGGCCCACGTTAGCGGGGCGGTCGTTTAAAAGGTATTTTACCGTACAGATTGAATGACGAAAATGCGCCAACATGCCGACAGTTATTTTTCTTTCACGAGAAACTGTGCTCAAGCCTCTGTCGCGAATTTATAGAAAGATGAACAAAATAAAGTTTGAGCTTTGACAGTAGTACATCTGTACAGGGGAGGCTGTCTCATTCGTCTTGTCAATTGTGTTGGAACCACAGCAAGTTCAACATTGCTTTACACAAACATGCAGTGGGCCTAACGCAATTTACAAAACATCCATTTTGTGTCAACAGCTTGGTACAAAAATGCTCGCCTCTATGGAAGGACAGTAGATGTAGGGCATCGATACCAAAGGACAGAAAAGAGTGTTACTATATAGATGTACAACTTGTCTGTATCTACACCGCACCAGTGAGCTGACAAGCTGCTAAAGGAAGCCAAAGGCCATGGCGGAAGAGGTCCAAGTCAGACAAAACGGACCAGTTTACACAACCGAAAGCGACTTAGGACCACCAAGTGAAGTCAGAAAAGATTGCAGCAGGGCTGTGACAGGGGGGAAACACTATCCATATGTCAAAACAGCACACAAAAATGTGTAAACAAAAAACGGGTTTGGTATTGTTTGGCTGTGTCAAGGGGTTGGCTACGATAAAGGTTTCGTTTCCCAGTTTAAAGATCGATTGATTTGCATGTATAAACAAAACTGGCACTCGGAAATGGAGACACATGACAAATATCGATGATTTTATTCTTTTAAATCCTCTTACCTTTTGGTCATGGCAGAGCAGCAATGATTGCTGAACCAATGACAGGATAATGAAACGTTACTCTGCGTCTCTACATCTAACAGCTTTGACCTCTTCCCTTGATTTATCCGTTTCCTTTTCAGCATCTTGGTGAAGTAGAACGAGTTGCTGTAAGAGTGTTTCCTCGGCAGCTCTCTGGCGCCTCTCCATTACCATGTTGAGCGTGTAGAGGAAAGGGTTGAGCGCCGAGTTGAGCGGCAGCACCAGGATGGCCATGGCCACGCTCACTTCGCCAGGGATGGCCGTCCCGCTGCGGGCCAACACACCAAGCAAACCTATCGGGAACCAGCACGTGAAATCAGACACCACCACAACAGCCAGTCGGCGGGCTATCCTTGCATCACGTGATGTGTTGTCTGTGAGGGGGACTGCCGACATTTTGTTCATGTTGACAGACGCGTAGATGGAGAGCTGACCAGCAGCGATGAAAACGAAAAGGACGAAGTTGACAACGATCATGACGGCGAAGGCGTAGTCACGGCCAGCAAAGTCAGTCCTGGTGACGGGCAGCACCATACAGATCCCTGTCTGGCTGTAGAACCGCCAGTGTGACGTCACGGGCAGGAGCGGAACCGCGGCCAGGCAGCAGCCAACTACCCACGTGACGGCACAGGCTGCGTGCGCAGAACGGAAGCGGAAGTGGGCCTGTGAGAAGGGGAAGCGCAGCACCAGAAACCTGTCCAAGGTGATGAGACAGATGAGCATGGCGGACACTTCGCTGGACAGCATGCAGAGAAAGCCCGCCACAGTGCATGTCAGGCTGCTTCTCCAGCCCTCTTCCTCCCACAGGTAGTTGTCCAGGTACAGCCGGTCAGCCGTGCCGATCACCGCCAGGTAGGCGCCCATCAGAAAGTCCGCCACACACAGGTGCATGACGAATGCCAGAAAGCCCGACCTCCTGCCCTTCGTCTCGACAAAGCTGCGGACGATGAAGCTGACCAGGTTGCCGATGAGAGCCAAGGCAGCGAACACGGACAGCGCCACGCGGTACACGTCGGAACGAAGCAGAGCGTCGCAAGATGACACCTCGTCAGCTGGGGCCCAGCACTTGCTGGCGCTCAGTCCAGGCGGCAACATGGCGGGGCAGCACAGCTTGTAGTTGTCGGCGTACACAGCCTGCAGGTCCTGCATGCCCTGGAACAGAGTCCTGGAGAAGGAGTGAGCGGGGCAACCTCGGACATCCAACTCACGCAGCGTGGAGGTCTTTTGCTTGTCTTCGAGGCCTTCCAACAACAGCTGCGCGCCTGACTGGGAGAGGTTCAGTCTCTCCAACTGCCTGAATGATGCTGAAAATTCAAACACCGTCATTGGTACTCGAGACAAATCAAGATGTCGCAGCGTTGTAAAATCAGACGAATGAGAATCGTTACCATGAAACAAAAACACAACAGGGTTCCCTGCCAAGAACAGTACTTGTAAATTCTGAAACTTATTCACGCTAGCAACACTTATGGAAGAAATCTGGTTGTCGCTGAGATCTAAGCTCTTCAGGTTAGGCAGGTTGACGTCATCAAGGCGTGTGACGTCACAGCGGGCCAAACTAAGATGCACAAGCAAGGTGTTGAACCTTAGCTCTGAAATTTTCATGCCGCTGTCCCTGGCGTCTAGATAACGCACTGCAGGGTGGAGGTGTACGGAGATGTTCTTGTTGCAGATGTAGAAAAATCCCTGGCACGTGCAGTGCGTTGGACACGTCAAGTTACAGAAACGCTCGTCGTCATACTGCGGACACTGCGGGATTTCGTCACACAGATGACGTGGGTGCAGACACACGGTTGACCCTCGACACCTGTAAAAGCCTGGACACGTGTAGCTGCGACAGTCCGCCTCGTCCTCCCTGTCCGGACAGTCGTGCACCCCGTTACAGCGCACGTACACAGGCAGACAGAAATGTGCAGTCACACACATAAAGTGGGACTCCGGGCAGGCGATTGAAGCGTTGCTGGGTTCAGACACAGCTAGTGGGCGCATAATGACAGAACCTTGCCGGTCAAAGTCTATGACTGCGGGGTACAATAGGTCTATCTCTGCCTTAGTTGGCTTTACACACGATCCCTCGTCGCTGGCGTCACGGCAGTCTACATTGTCTTCACACTCCTTTGTCAGAGGTATGCACTGAGGAAAAAGGAGTCGCAAACAAGTAACGAAATGGAGAGGACTCAAAAAAGAGATGGAGAGAGAGAGAAACTGAGAGAGATGGAGAAAGAGAGAATTAGAGAGAATTCGTACTCGAAAACTTTATAACTCAAGGACTGTAGCATTTGGTCTATACGGTATTTTCCTACAGCTTGTCCTTGCTACAAAACAAACAAACAAATAAACAACGAAACCAACAGATAAACAGAAGGAAGCAAACGTAAACTTTGACCCCTAACCTTTGAACTGCGCACAAAACGCTGACGTCACCACATAAAGTACCGATAACCCCTAATACTAACACTGTACACTTAACGAGTCTAATATGTAATAAATTGTATTTACACCCCCGGTATAGGGGTGTGTATAGGATTCGGTCGATGTGTTTGTTTGTTTGTGTGTTTGTGTTCGCATATAGATCTCAAGAATGAACGGACCGATCGTCACCAAACTTGGTGAACAGGTTCTATACATTCCTGAGACGGTCCTTACACATATTGGGACCAGTCAAACACACGGTTAGGGAGTTATTGGTGGATCAAGATTCTACAAGGACTTATAGAGGGACATATTAATGGTCAAAGGGAAATAACCTTCTCAGTTGGTGGCAGTGAGAATGGTAAGGACGGGGGTGTTTTTCCTACCTCGGAGGAATTTCTTGTTTCTTTTTCTTTTTCATATTGATAACCTATCCAACAGTTACTCTTGTGCATGAATCTGAAAACCCATATTCAAGTTTCATACATTATAATATTTTTTTTGTATGGCCATGTTGGGTTTGATGCGTGCATGCCTGGTTTTCTCCTGTAGATGGGTGTCGGCACAGAAGGTCTGCCCGCTGTCCTCAGCCAACATGCTCCGTCTTCATGGCAGCTCAAATTTTTTATCGAGGTTCTCTCCTCTAGATCCGCCGTGTTTCGCCTAGGGGCTTGCGCTGCCTAGTTGATAGGGTCACCTCGTAGAGGATGTGGTCATAGACCACGCACGGTCGGTCTTGGGATAGGGAAACGTTATGCTAGTCCGGAGGGATTACGCCACAATGGCCACCTCGCGAAGACCCAGGGTCCTAGACTAGGGAGGTCCAAGGGGGAGCACCGGGAGGGCTACCCCTCTACCCGCACCTCCAACACAATCCCTTCCCCTGGTAGCTTCATCCCCAAGGAGGAAACAGAGCTACCTGCAACACCCCATACATTATAATATAAATTAGGGCTTAACGTTTCCTTCTCTTTGTCATTTTCCTCCTAATCAATCCTTTGCCTTACATAAACGTTACATCAAGAATACCATGTCAGTTTTACTTACATTTTCTAAAGAATAAAAGCATATTTTTTGTCACAATTGGTAGGGGTAGGGGTAGTATAGAAGCACTACAGTTTTAAATGTAGTACCTTTAAGTTATACCGGCACGGTTGGCCGAGTGGTAACGCACTTGCGCTCGGAAGCGAGAGGTTGCGTGTTCAGGCCTGGGTCAGGCCGCAATTTTCTCCCCTCTTTCCTAACCTAGGTGGTGGGTTCAAGTGCTAGTCTTTCGGATGAGACGAAAAACCGAGGTCCCTTCGTGTACACTACATTGGGGTGTGCACGTTAAAGATCCCACGATTGACAAAAGGGTCTTTCCTGGCAAAATTGTATAGGCATAGATAAAAATGTCCATCAAATACCCGTGGGACTTGGAATTAAGTAAAAAAAATTCCATCTCACACGGCATTAAGTCTCAGGAAACATGAATACACGCATGCAGGAAAAAAAATATATGGGTAGCGCCGTATGTATGGCAGCTCGCTTTCCCCAGGGAGAAAGCAGCCCGAATTTCCATGAGGGTAACCTCACTGGACTATAAATCTTATCCAATCCAATCCAATCCAAGGCGTCCGCCCCGTGATCGGGAGGTCGTGGGTGCGAACCCCGGCCGGGTCATACCTAAGACTTTAAAATTGGCAATCTAGTGGCTGCTCCGCCTGGCATCTGGCATAATGAGGTTAGTGCTAGGACTGGTTGGTCCGGTGTCAGAATAATGTGACTGGGTGAGACATGAAGCCTGTGCTGCGACTTCTGTCTTGTGTGTGGCGCACGTTATATGTCAAAGCAGCACCGCCCTGATATGGCCCTTCGTGGTCGGCTGGGCGTTAAGCAAACAAACAAACAAACAAACCTTTAAGTTATACTCATATTGTTAATGTAGTCAAGGGGATCCTCAACCTTGATTATAGATAAAACAATCGACATTTCTTACCACTTTTACACGTTTATCTTCATGTTTGTTTGTGTTTCACGCTAAATCATGATAATGATGATGGTGGTGGTGAAATATATTGTTGTTGACAAAATCAACTGCAGAGTATTAGAGAGAGAGAGAGAGAGAGAGAGAGAGAGAGAGAGAGAGAGAGAGAGAGAGAGAGAGAGAGAGAGAGAGAGAGAGAGAGAGAGAGAGAGAGAGAGAATGACAGAGAGAGGTAGAGAGGTGATGCACGATGTTTTGCTGGAAACATGAACAATTTAAACTAAATGTACTTTAACAATGGGTGGTTCTGGTGAGGTTATGCCCCTTCTTTCATTCGGCTGGTAACAGGCGGAACCTCGCGGCAAGATCACACGAGAAAGGAACAAACCGTGCATTGGTCCCAAATAGCATGTCGCTTAAGTAACAGTTCGTGTGTAAGTCGTGCATTTTATACGGTTAACACACAATGGTAACAGGCGGAACCTCGCGGCTAGATCACAGGTCGAGTTGTCTCGCGTTATCACCCAAGAAGCGCTCATTCTGTTACCGCAGGGGCAACTACTATCATAATTTACATCACAAACATTGTGACATAAGAAAATACATTAACAATATTGTGTGATAAGTTGAAGTTGTGTTCGCGCGAACGTGAGTGTGTGTGTGTGTGTGTGTGTGTGTGGCCAGCACAGATATGTCAGTACTAGTGAGTGTGTTTCCACTCATGCATATGACATACCTGTCCATTCTGACACGTGAAATGGACACTGTCCAAGCAGGCCGGGAACACACAAAAGTCTTCGTCGCTTCCATCCCAGCAGTCTTGCCAGAAGTCACACACGGTGCTGTACGGCACATGCTCCTGATCGTTCTCACACCGGAAGAAGGGAGACTTTGACGTCACAGACACTT
This sequence comes from Littorina saxatilis, assembly GCF_037325665.1. Lineage (NCBI taxonomy): Eukaryota > Metazoa > Mollusca > Gastropoda > Littorinimorpha > Littorinidae > Littorina > Littorina saxatilis. The sequence continues at coordinate 20,840,165 of NC_090254.1, forward strand.
CGCAGGTTGACGACACAGGCATGCCCCACGTCGCACTCTCCCTGCTGTACGCTATGACGTCACGCTTTGCCAAACACTCACTGGTGACGTCACATGCCAGAAAGGAGTGCGTCCAATGACCAGCACGACAGCGAATGAAGTCGGAAGGAAAGCTGTGGGCTGTGTGTTCCCTTTCAACGGAGGCCAGCTGGGTAGTGTCTGGCAATGCCCCCCAGGATCCCTTGTTGAGATCGTGCTCGCACAAGTACGACATATATCGTGGTGTATCACCTGGATCAAAAAGTGTAATATCTTCGGTAACTATCCAGATTTTACATTTAGGAGGAGTTTTATTCTTGAAGTGTATGTTTAGATAATCAAAAGTACTCAATCAGTAGATTAAGTTTACAGCGTTGATGTTGGTGGATACCATGTGAGTGAACCGAATGCCTCTTTGAGATTGGGACTATATTCACTCAGTGTAAATTGCTCAACAGCAATTCTTAAAACGTCAATTATACGCTTTTTATCATTGGAGAAAAAGCTAAATTACATGACATTTTAAGCCAACCCCAAAAGCATGGCGTGAATAGATAGCCGGATTTTTTTTACAACTTGAAATACATTTTTGCGCACACCTATTGAAAACAACAAATATAAAACGCAAATTAGATAGAATATACAAAATAAATAATAGTTTTGAAAAATGTGCAGTTTCCTGGAATCGTGAATGCCAAAATGTTACATTCATCTCTTTTTGTCAAAGCGTGGGGGCAGTCATTAACAAACACAAAAGAAATATTTTTCAACTGTACTTTAATGGATGAGAGGTAAATGTCATTCCACCAAACATGTCCAGGCTAACTAAAACATCTTGTGACAACGACTTGCCACCACTGAGCGCAACCCACCCCCTCGCCCCTAATCATCAACACACTCCGTCTGCGTATTGTGAAAGGTAGATCGCGGGTACAACGTACGGCACAGAATGAAAAAAAGTCCCGGTGTAACACGAGAAAATTACTCCCACGAGAATTACAATACAATACAATACAATACAATAATGATTTTACTCCGGAGTAAAAATTTTGTACGAAAATTGTACTCCCTTTACGAAAAAACTACTCCCCCCATAACACGAGAAAATTACTTCCAACGACAGGTGTGTTCCGAGTCAACATTTTTGTCGAAAATGTTACTCCCCTGAAGAATAAACAACGAATAAATTAATCCACCCTAACACAAGCAATTTACTGCCCACGCCAGGTGTACGCAACTTTTACTCCCCTGTCCCCTGTTAGTCTTGGTGATGGAAGGGGTGGAAGGAGGATAGCGCGACATTTGTTTGTGCGAGATCACATATTGGCATTATCCCTTCGCCCCCATCCCATTTTCGCGTACGAGATTTTTTACTGGAAGTAAAAAATTTGGGGAGTCAAAATTTCGTGGAGGGAGTAATTTTTTCGTACCTTTTGGAGTGCTTTTCTCGTACGAAAGGTGTTCTGGGAGTAAGAATTTCGTACGAAATATTTACTCTGGAGTCAATTTTTCGTGGAGTAAAAATTTCGTGTTACACCGGAACCATGTCACAGAGCAATGGCCAGCAGAGCGTTCCTTTGGCATGATGCGTATGCTTGCTAAAGTCGTGGTCACAGCAACACACATCGAGAGTTACTCTGAGTATACTTTTGCCTCACGACCGCTTTGTGACGTCATAGACAGTTCTAATCTGCCGTTGCTGTTTCAAACTCTTGCGTAGCAGACACATTTTGCAGTTTTTGGAGGCCGCATTTTTCATCAAAACACAACGATGCAGCGTTAAATCGATGATTTGCTGGACGTTTCTAACTTCTTCAGGTTCATATCTGTACCCAAGGATGGATGGCTAGTGCTTGTAATAACCGTTCAAACATCATGTTATCGCCCTTAATTTCACAGAGAATTAAGAGGTCTTTTGATATCGTGGAATGGCAGACGCTTTTAAAGCTGCTGACATACCACAGAGCTCCCAACAAGCTCATCTTACTAGCCCAGTGTACCTCTTAACAAGTCAAGACACACACTGTAAGATAGCGTATACGTGCCATTTTTCAGAATTTTTGAGTTTTAAACTTGAGTCCGCCAGAAGTGTCTACTTTCGCCTGTCCTCTGTCTCCTGGTCATTTACTGGATTATGAAGACCACCACAGCAGGCAGGAACGGCGGTATACATGTGACACTCTGGACACAACTGGATGACCTCGATTCCGCTGATAACCTGACGCTCCTCTCTCACACGACTACAACCAGGTGTAAGAAAAGCCCACTTGCTTCGCAACAAATTCAAGATTGACAAGAGGAAAACCAAACTCTTGCAGAACACTTCTGCAACCACTGTAATTACAGTATGTGGGAAGCCAGAGAGGTCATGTCCTGTGTGTACCTGGAAAGTAGAAAGGAAACAGTCCCGGACATCCATATCAGTTGAAAGAACGTTAAAACAACAAGCATGCAACCAAGCAACTAGAGAAGTGTGATCGATAGACAACTAAGACACTGAAAGAGACGTCACCGCCATGACATACAAGGCACGAGACTATGTTGAAGAACATCTCGGCCTCCAGAGAAATCGGCACAACCACAAAGTTGCATATCTTCAACTCCAACGTCAAATCGATTCTGCTCTAGGGATCTGAGACGTGGACGACGACCAAGGTGATGCTGCAGAAGATTTAGATATTAATCAACACCTGTCTGTGACGCATCTTGAAGATCAAGTGGACCGACAACATCTGCAATAGACGATTTTCGAAAATAACTCTGTCAGGATTATCAGTGGTCTGGGGGAGTAGGTTCCCCTCAAAACTGCAGTCACAAAATCCGGAACACTTTCCACTCCTTCGACGGGCTGTATCATGCGATCGGCACGCACATCCAACTCCGATGTGTATGCCATGTAGCGTGTCACGTTTCATGGTCAAGTGAATGACTATGAACGGTCAATTACTACTAATCGACTAACCACACCACGATCCACTCTCGCAGTCATACAAAACAGATCAATCCAACAAAAGTAAACAGTTTCAAGTGCCTGTTTATATGCAAACTCGCCTCCTCGATCCCTTCTCACAATCACAAACAAAGAGTATCGATAACGTCTGACAAAATCTGACTGACAAGGAATCAGCAACTGTTGAAAATTAAAGTAAGCACGCTGACCGTGCAAAGATGGGAGTACCTAGCTATAACCCTGTAATGCAATTTCGCTCAGGTATATTCACGTTGCCTTGGCTACAAATTCATCACACGGGAAAAGTACTGATAGACAATAGGTGAGAGGATTTGCCACATGTTTGCACTCAACTCAGTGTCAGTGTTTCAATGAGTATGAGACGCTGATGTAGCCATGCCGCTCCTCCTTCACTGTGCAGTGCAGCTCGGTCGTAGAAAAGTTCCCCAGTTCACCACGTGTTGTCTACTCGGTCAGCCAACCAGTCTTCGTGACGACGTTGCCCAAGAAGTAGGCGAAGTCAGGTGCGAAGCCCAAGTCGAAGCCCAAATCGAAGCCCAATGTAACAGCCCAAGGTAACGGAGAGCTGGAAACAAAGAGTTTAGGTGCAGCTACCATGTCACAACTACCCCCTTCATCCACCTTTTAACATCGTCTATATCTCCCCCCTCCCCCCTCCCCCCCCCTCACCAAGCCACGAGCGCCTAAAACGAACGTATTGCAAGTTATAACTCAGGTTTTCTCCCCTTTCCTGTAAACATTACAGGTAAAACATTACAGGCATATTTATTCGCTACATGGGAAGATAAACAACACGTAGAACAGAGGAGACACCGCACACTCACTGACGTACACACCAGCGTAAATTAACTGCTAAGTACCTCATAAGCTCGTGGGAATATTCTGCTCTCATTCAAACATGCTTTCTGCTTGAGATATCCTGCTTGAACTCTGCCCGCCGACAGTCAAGCCAATTTTGTCGAACGCCGACCCTGCTGCCCTCAAACAGTCAGGCACGCAAAACCCAGTTGTCGCCACGTGGTGACTACAAATCGGTCATTCGGATTTCTCACGACACGATACTCCGCGCCGAGCTTTTCAGCTAAAAAAAAAAGTTTCACACCTGTCGTGTCTCTCACAGCGCTGCGAAATCACCACGTGACCCAGCGATACCTGTTTTATCACACGCCAGGTCAGTCGCCCACCTGCGCTTAACACAGGCGCGTGAAACAGGATTTTTAGAGGGTCGGCTCTCGGCCTAAGCCCCAACAGAGTCCAATCCCTTCTCGTGTCACCAAACTGTGACATAGCGCGCGCACAATATGATACCCTTTTCTTTTAAAAACAGCGTTCACGAGTTCATCAGAGTTCCGAATTTGTTGGCAAAAACACACAAAATCTTACTGGCATTTCTGACACGTGGCTACCTTCTTACCCCAATTATCATGAAAAACCGGTGAGTGGCAAGACACCGTCCAGAAGAAATGTTCATTTTTCAGTGAAGAATAAGCACAGTTTTGATAAGGCTTTGGAGGATTACTAGACGTTGGGAGGAAGGCCACAGAGCCGTCATCCCATCTGTAGGTCGACCTGTAGCTGCAAAATAATTTAGTTCATGTATCAGTTGAACTCGAGAATCGATGCATGAGCATTTGTGCGAGTGACTGCACATTCAGACACTTGAAGGCAATGGAGTCGAACACAATACCTTCTTCCGAATGTATAGCATCTCGCATTTGTGTATATTTTCCCATGCACTACGTTTGTCTCCCCGCCTGAACAAATACCCTAAATCCACACCCAGGGATGCTTCGTGTGCTGGGTTGGCTTGCCTTCGAATAATGTTGTGTATCAACGATCGGCTGAGTGGACGTGCGTATACCCTCTATCCACGTGATCTCCGCAGCTGGTTTCCCAGAAAGCGTTTATTCGGCGCTGATTTATCCTGAGTTTGGTGCTGGTGTGTTTGAAAGAACCAAAGCTGGGTGCTTTAAACGTGGTAACTAAACTGAGCAAAACAATTATTGCACCTTTTTAATCTGTTTCTGAAAATTAGAGTTTAATGACAACTTTAATGAGCAAACTTATCAACTAATTTCTAAGCTTCGGAGGTTAAATGCAATCCCATAGTCTGGCCTTGTCTAAGATTGCTTGACCAAAATTTCGACCAATTTAAATGAAAAATGAAGGCGTGACAGTGCTGTCTCAACTTTAACAAAACGCCGGATATGTCGCCATCAAAGACATCTATCCAAAATATGGGAACAAAACAACGTTAGGGGATATCACACCCAAGAACTCTCATGTAAAGTTTCATAAAGATCGGTCGAGCAGTTTTCTCAGAATTAATTGCTTTACACACACACACACACACACACACACACACACACACACACACACACACACACACATACACCACGACCCTCGTCTCTTCTTCTTCTTCTTCTTCTGCGTTCGTGGGCTGAAACTCCCACGTACACTCGTGTTTTTTGCACGAGTGGAAGTTTACGTGTATGACCGTTTTTTACCCCGCCATTTAGGCAGCCATACGCCGTTTTCGGAGGAAGCATGCTGGGTATTTTCGTGTTTCTATAACCCACCGAACTCTGACATGGATTACAGGATCTTTTTCGTGCGCACTTGGTCTTGTGCTTGCGTGTACACACGGGGGTGTTCGGACACCGAGGAGAGTCTGCACACAAAGTTGACTCTGAGAAATAAATCTCTCGCCGAACGTGGGGACGAACTCACGCTGACAGCGGCCAACTGGATACAAATCCAGCGCGCTACCGACTGAGCTACATCCCCGCCCGACCCTCGTCTCGATTCCCCGTCTAAGTTAAAATATTTAGTCAAAACTTGACTAAATGCAAAATTGCCTAATATAGCCTCGGCAGGTGTCACAACGTTTCTGACTCGACTCAACTCACTACACAGGCCAACTTTGCAGAGGAACACGAAGACCATGGTAGTAGTCTGGGACTGCACTGCGTCGCAGTTCGTGGATGACTTGGTCCCACTCCTGGCGCGTGTTGAAGCTAGCGAGCCGTCCGCCTGACAGCCTGCACTCGGTTTGAGCTGTGTTACCTGTATATGTACGACGACCTCTTGCCAGGTAGTAGCAGGAGTTGCCCACAGCAAACCCCCCGACACCGCACTGCTGGCTGCAACCTATCTCGTCCTCTGCCTCTTCGCAGTCCACCTGGAGGTTGCAGCTGTAATGGGGAGCGAAGTCACGCCAAGACGGAAAGGAACATTGCAGTGTTTTCCCAGGTAGAGGAGGCAGCAGGATTGAAGATTTCTAAGGGCAAACCAAACCAAGAGAAAAGTTCATAATTGCTTCAAGCGTGTAAAGGACTCCTGCACGACTAGGCAAAATGCGTGATGACATAATCGCCAAGTTGAGCAACAAACGGACTTTCTCTGTTGTCAGTAGCAGGTGGAAGGGGTGGAGGGAGGGTAGCGCGACATTCGTTTGCGCGAGATCACATATTGGCATTATCCCTTCGCTCGCATCTCGAGATTTTTTACTAGAAGTAAAAAAGTTTGGGAGTAATATTTTGTGGAGGGAGTAATTTTTTCGTTCCTTGGGGAGTTCTTTTCTCGAACGAAAAATGTACTCGGAGTAAATATTTCGTACGACATTTTTACTCCGGAGTCAATTTTTCGTGGTGTAAACATTTCATGCTACACCGGCTACAGATTCAACCAATCTATTTGTTTCAATATAACTGACAAAACAACAACAGTTTCTGCATGAAACATTCAATTCAAATTCGGCGAGGAACATATACCAGATTGTCGACCTTTGAGCCATTGAAGAATACAACTGCCAACTGTTACACTTTCAGGGTAGCATCTAACAACATTGCAGGAGAGCAGACATTGCCAGACTGTTACGTCAAGCACCCTCAAACAAAATTAAACAAGCATGGAACAGTGTCATTGTACTCATTTCTGCTTCGAGCCTGGTATCGGCAGTCAGATTATGGGTGACCACACTGAAAAGTGTCACTGCAAACACTCTCTAATGGGCATACGTTCCTGCTGAATCATTCTGGGCGAAATACAGTTGAAAATAGTTGATTCTTCTTTGAGATATAACAAACGCGGATGTGCGGTTGAATGTAAGGCAAAGCTGTACTTAAACACCACTTGCTATGCTTGAATTCTAAATTGCCACACTTGAAGCTCTCATAGTAACGAAGAGATGAGAAATAACAAGTCGCGTAAGGCGAAAATACAACATTTAGTCAAGTAGCTGTCGAACTCACAGAATGAAACTGAACGCAATGCAACGCAGCAAGACCGTATACTCGTAGCATCGTCAGTCCACCGCTCACGGCAAAGGCAGTGAAATTGACAAGAAGAGCGGGGTAGTAGTTGCGCTGAGAAGGATAGCACGCTTTTCTGTACCTCTCTTCGTTTTAACTTTCTGAGCGTGTTTTTAATCCAAACATATCATATCTATATGTTTTTGGAATCAGGAACCGACAAGGAATAAGATGAAAGTGTTTTTAAATTGATTTCGAAAATTTAATTTTGATAATAATTTTTATATATTTAATTTTCAGAGCTTGTTTTTAATCCAAATATAACATATTTATATGTTTTGGGAATCAGAAAATGATGGAGAATAAGATGAACGTAAATTGGGATCGTTTTATAAAAAATTAAAAAAAAATCAGATTTTTAATGACCAAAGTCATTAATTAATTTTTAAGCCACCAAGCTGAAATGCAATACCAAAGTCCGGGCTTTGTCGAAGACTACTTGACCAAAATTTCAACCAACAGTGCCGCCTCAACTTTCACGAAAAGCCGGATATGACGTCATCAAAGACATTTATCAAAAAAATGAAAAAAACGTTCGGGGATATCATACCCAGGAACTTTCATGTCAAATTTCATAAAGATCGGTCCAGTAGTTTAGTCTGAATCGCTCTACACACACACACGCACAGACAGACAGACACACATACACCACGACCCTCGTCTCGATTCCCCCCTCTACGTTAAAACATTTAGTCAAAACTTGACTAAATGTAAAAACGTGACTGCAGTAATGGATTCGTGTCCTTGTAATATGACCTTGTCGTAAAGCCCCACTCCGTCTCACATGAAGTTCACAGAACGATGGAATTGTTCACGAAATAAGCAATTCTAACCTTAAGGAACACACTTGCAATAGCATTTAACAGCATTAAATGACAAAGTTCGTTTAAATGGCTATTTAGCATGCATAAACCTCCCACCAGTTCTCCTGGTTTATTCAACCCCCCGAGCCATCGTGGCCCCATGTGACCCTCTTTTCTTTTTTTGAATACGACATGAATTTAGTCGTCAGTTTGTGGTTTCAATGCGACTCTGTATCTGCAATAGTACGTCGTTGTGTACCTCTGAATCTAAAATGCAACAAACGAGTGCATGTGACACGAACTGAACGGCGACGGTTGACTTCAAAGAAACAGCGCGCGGGATGCAGAAAACCCGTCTGCTTAGGCAACTGACACGACCTTGCCTGACCTGCTTTCGGGCTCCCTTTTTTCAAACTTTCAAAACTTCGAATTGTACTGATCTTGTCTTGGTGGCCGAGTGGTAACGCACTTGCGCTCGGAAGTGAGAGGTTGCGAGTTCGACCCTGGGTCAGGGCGTTGGCAATTTTCTCCCCCCTTTCCTAACCTAGGTGGTGGGTTCAAGTGCTAGTCTTTTGGATGAGACGAAAAACCGAGGTCCCTTCGTGTACACTACATTGGGGTGTGCACATTAAAGATTCCACGATTGACAAAAGGGTCTTTCCTGGCAAAATTGTGTAGGCATAGATAAAAATGTCCACCAAAATACCCGTGTGACTTGGAATAATAGGCCGTGAAAAGTAGGATATGCGCCAAAATGGCTGCGATCTGCTGGCCGATGTGAATGCGTGATGTATTGTGTAAAACAAATTCCATCTCACACGGCAAAAATAAATCCTTGCGCCTTGAATATGCGCGCGATATAAATTGCATAAAAAAAATTTTTAAAAAATAAAAATCCCTGCGCTAAGAACTCTACCCACGGAATACGCGCGATATAAGCCTCATACTGATTGATTGATTGATGATTTAAGAATGTTTGTCACAATGCTGTCAATTCATCATATAGGTTTTAAAAGTTAGGTCTAGCGCCAACACGAGTCTCCCGATTGCCTTCATTATATTTCCTGTCCTAACTGCACGAAATAAATTGTTTGAGAATGACTCATTCTCAACGGATAGCTGCCAGGGTGTTCCCGAGCGGTAAGCGTTTTAATGGAGGTGTGTTTGTACTGTCTGTGTACGCTCGGGGGGCTCCGTGATCAGAAACAGATGGTTTACGGGAGGCAAAGGGTGGCTTTAATGTTTATACAACACAGTTTACTACAGTACCACAAAATGCATGTCTACATGGCTGTAAAAGGGGAAGAGGAAGGCTGCGGAAGTTTGAAAAAAAACCACAAACCTGATGAAATGTGAAGATAAGTCGAAAACCGGTATGTCTGCCTTCCACGTCTTTTCGTTTAAATCCAAGGTTCGCAAAGTTATATATTGAAATAAAGTCAGCCAGTGTGTAGCTTGTAAAATGCACAACAAACGCCTTGGCAAACATCACAGCTGGCACCATGTCTCGCAGGACACCACAATTTTCCTGCACGTGTTTCTCGACCTGCGTGGTCTTGAAAAGCCAGAGCTTGTCCAGACAGCTGAGCTCAGTTTTTAAAAACAAATGCCTTACAGCAGGATCCATGGGGTGGGTTGCATGAGACGACTTAAGCTGGGCGGAAATGTGCTCAAAGTTGAGATGGTTGACTTTACGCGGAAAGCGCGAAAACCGGGGTGCATGAGCGGTCTTTCGTTCGTTGAGCACAGTGTTTTTTGCTTAACTTTGAGCCTGCTCCCCCCCAGGCTGAGCTTGGCAGAGATAACAGACTTAACCAGCCAGTTGCCGCTTGCAAGATGATGTTTTAAAACCTTTTATCATTTGGTGCTATAATAGGTCGCACCAACGCGACGGAGTTAGACAACTTTCTTGTTTACTTCATCTGTGCCCGGCAACCAAAAGGTTTTTGTTTTTGTTTTCTTTAGGGTGAAATCATTTTTTTAATTCTTTTTATTTGTTGAAATATGTATTTATGTATTTATTTATTCAATCATTAATATATTTATATTTTGTTGTCTTTTTTTTATTTGTTAGAAATCATCTTTTGTTACCTAATGCTGTCTCTAATAGTTATAAGTATTTTATAATTTGATGTTTAAAATTTTATTTATTTATTTAAAAAAAAATTTGTTTAGTCTCACATTATATGATTTTGTCTTTTCCTTCTATTTTGTTTTTACTTCATTTTTTATTTTGATATAATTCGTGGTTTTTTTGTAATTACTGTATTTTTATCTTCTTTTTGTATTTACTTTTTTAATTTTTGGTCGATGTTTACCTTTTCAGTAGAGAGCGATTCAAGATCAAGAAGACAATCTTTATTTTTCTTCTACTCGATCCAACATGCACAATGCACAAAATAGTACTAAAACGCCGTACGCTCTACTTTGTACTACACACGGCATCTCCCGTGTTGGTATGAGCGCGCGCTTCCTGTGCATGCTTGAATGCGCCCATCTTGGAATGCGCCCAGATGCCGCAGAGTACATTATTGTGTAAAAGACGGTCTCTGATGCGCCCTTTTCCCGCGAACCTACTAGACTGCAGTTTGCATTGGCTGTTGCTGACCACATTTCCCGTGACGTCATGGAATCTCCCACTAACGCTCTAAGTAGGTCGACAACGTCGACTTGCCCTCTTTCTCTGTTGAGTCGGCCCTAAAGACGGCTCATGCACCCCGACTTCGTTTCGTGCTTTGCGGATTCTTAACAGAGCAAGCTTTAGAGTAAAGTCGAACCGTTTGAGCTTGGAATTTGAGTTCTCTCATGCAACCCACCCCATGTCTATATGCTGTTTGACGTCAAGATGAAGTATGGTGACGAGGGCTGCGTGGTTTCTGGGAATGGGTATCACCACTCTGCTGTCCATGCCCAAGGGGTAGAAGACCTGCTGTGTCGGATCCCATCCGGGTGTCTGCACGTAACCTGAAACACCAAGTATGGCTGCCTGAATGGCGGGGTAAAAACGGCCATACACGTAAAAACCCACTCGTGCAAAATCATGAGTGAACGTGGGAGTTTCAGCCCATGGACGAAGAAGAAGAAGAATGACAAACAGGCAAACACTCCAGTTAAGAGTTGTTGATTTGAAAGGTTTGATTTGGAGCTACAGCGACCTTCTGAGACTCAAGGTTCTTTTTTCTTCTTCTTCTTCGTTTATAGGCTTGGACTCCCACGTACACTCGTGTTTCTGCACGAGTGGAATTTTACGTGTATGGCCGTTTTTACCCCGCCATTTAGGCAGCCATACGCCGTTTTCGGAGGAAGCATGCTGGGTATGTTCGCGTTTCTATAACCCACCGAACTCTGACATGGATTACAGGATCTTTTCCGTGCGCACTTGGTCTTGTGCTTGCGTGTACACACGAAGGGGGATAAGCCACTAGCAGGTCTGCACATAAGTTGACCTGGGAGATCGGGAAAAATCTCCACACTTAACCCACCAGGCGTCCGCGGCCGGGATTCGAACCGATTAAGAGGCCGACGTCTTACCACCCCGCCACAGCGTCCGTCTCAAGGTTCAATTGCGACGACAGAATTGACGAAAAGTGAAATGGCATAGGACATGATGATCGGGTTCTTCCCACCGAGAGCTGTTCTTCCTGTTAACTTGGCTTCGACAGACAAACAAAGGACAGACTCGAGACTTTTAGTTCCGACATCTTTACTCTCGAAGACGACAAGGGGAACAACTCATGATAGAGGAGGAGCTAGCTGCAGCATAGCCTCCCATGCGTATATGCAAAACACAAGTATAAAACATGGATACGGAAATGGACCTCAGTCCATCAACACTTCCTGTTCACGATTTCATACAAGCGTCCTTCCAAAATGCAACATTTTTCGACTTTTGTTTCTCCAGAATTCAATATTCATTTCATATTGTAAGCCTAGCCTGCAAGTTGGTGACGTATGTAAAGCTACCATATGTATCGCCCTTTACTTTGATTGACGGTGCGAAGTAGCGTGAACCAATGAAACTTGTTTTTCTCTATGGAGCACATGTGTGCACATTTTTTGACATAGTTTATATAAGGAATTTTATGAGCATGGTGAAACCTTGTTGAAGTTTCTTTCTATCTTCGAATTGCTTTCATTTTAAAAGTAGAAAAAAATAAATTCTTGGATACTTTCTTACGCATGTACTGCATGTGTGCCTGCCACTTGAATTCACGATCAACAAGTGTTGACCTTAACGGGGTCAAGAAGCCGCCCTTGGTAAAATGGGGGTGGGACACGGAGACAGAGAGACAGACAGACAGAGGGAGGGAAACCAACAAATTTTAAATGAATAAATTATAATAAAACAAGTCGCGTAAGGCGAAATTACTACATTTAGTCAAGCTGTGCAACTCGCAGAATGAAACTGAACGCACTGTTTTTTTCACAATGACCGTAGTCCGCCGCTCGTGCAAAAGGCAATGAAATTAACGAGCCTGTTTAGCGCGGTAGTGGTTGCGCTGTGCTGCATAGCACGCTTTTCTGTACCTCTCTTCGTTTTAACTTTCTGAGCGTGTTTTTTTATACAAACATATCATATCTATATGTTTTTTTTAATCTGGAACCGACAAGGAATAAGATGAAATTGTTTTTATATCGATTTCGGAAATTTAATTTTAATCATAATTTTTATTTTTTTTTATTTTAAGAGCTTGTTTTTAATCCGAATATAACATATTTATATGTTTTTGGAATCAGAACATGATGAAGAATAAGATGAACGTAATTTTGGATCGTTTTATACAAAACTAATTATAATTACAATTTTCGGATATTTAATGACCAAAGTCATTGATTAAATTTTAAGCCTCCAAGCTGAAATGCAATACCAAAGTCCGGCCTTTGTCGAAGATTGCTTGACCAAAATTTCAATCAATGTTAATGAAAAATGAGGGGGTGACAGTGCCGCCTCAACTTTTACAAAAAGCCGGATATGACGTCATCAGAGACATTTATCCCAAAACTTTTCGGGATATCATACCCAGGAACTCTCATGTCAAATTTCATAAAGATCGGTCCAGTAGTTTACTCTGAATCACTCTACACACACACACAGACACAGACACAGACACACACACACACACACGCACATACACCACGACCCTCGTCTCGATTCCCCCCTCTACGTTAAAACATTTAGTCAAAACTTGACTAAATGTAAAAACAATGCTAATTTAACTGAAGAAATCAGTAAATTCGTCATTGTATCTAATTCCAAAATTAAAACAAAACGTGCACGTTTACGTACCAAGAGTTTTCGTTACATAACGAAGTTCAAGCTGATCAGGCTTGTGAGGGCCAACATCTCTGATGATCATTGTCAGCCAAAAGGGAACAGAGCGGTTGTGGAGTGTTATTGTCACAGTGACGTTATTGCTGCGTGACGTGAAATCACGGCCCGGGAAGAAAAACTCCTCACAGCCAGTCCACAGTTCTTGTGAGACGCCGTCCGACACAGAGACAGTGTTGTGAGGCGTGGTGCACGTGTGAGTCCTCACAAACACAGACATGGCCGTGCCGTTCTGGCCTGAGATCTGCAGGTCGCAAGACATCGTCCCGGTCGCAGGAACTGGGTTATACATGACATTGTCACGCTGTCGAAACACAAGCAAGATTTGCCTTGCACTGACAAATATGCTTTCGTTCTTCTCAAAGCAGTGCAACAGTTTTTCAGTCGTGATTTTTATCTGATCTTCAAGCGTTAGAGTGCATGAGAGCAGAAACACGACGGCGAAGCCAGCCGTGAATAACGCTTGGGATCGCATCGTGTTAAGCCTACCTTGTCCTGTCTTTGTTAAGTGGACAGATGATGAAGATGATAATTTAGGTTTAACGCCCTCACGGTAAAACCAGTAGGGGCATGGTCCCTGGTTTGACCCCGACTTTAGATGGGGAAAAAAAAAGGCACAACGCAAGGGAGGGTTGGTTGTCGCGCTCTAGCTCCCGGTCAACAAGGCACCCGAGCCGCAGGTGGTTTTAAGGAGAGTCATGGAGTTAGTTTGGAGATTCAGCTGGATCATTATGTTTAAGTGCTGGCAGTCAGCGCTGCCGTTGTGGGTCTCTTTGCACTGTGAATGGAGTTGTGGTGTTACAGTACCAGGGGCAAGTGCCTTGCCGTCTTGTGGTTTCTCTTGTGACAGTGATGGTGCTACGTGTTTTATAACGTTGTATTACCTGAAATGCAAGAAGAACACGTGACATCACACACAACCGGTCAGGGGGTTACTAAAAGCTGTCAACATAAAGAGAGTTGCAAGGTAGAACTGGCCTTTTGACAATGCATTTTAATGTACCTTCACATATAACTGTTAAGATACCAGAAATGTCCTCTTAACTTGAACATGAAGTAGCTAATAGATTTGACAGTTTAAATAGGCGCACTTTTTAGTAACATCTCGATACGACTAATGTGCAAACCCTTTTTTGATCGTCACCACTGATTAAACATACAAAATATTTATGATAAAATATAAATACTGTCATAAATATTTTGTATTTATGATAAAATATGAATACTGACCGGCCCCCGTAGCGCAGTGGTTAGCGCATCGGGCTGCGGGCCAGGAGGTCGTGGGTTCGAATCCCATCAGGGTCATGTGGGTTTTTCAGGCTACAGTCGGCTCCTACCCAGAGTGGAAGTGCTATGGTTCGTATGGGAATGCTGGGATCACACAGCCAAGTGTCATTCACCTTAACGAATGCGACTTTGAGGGTGCTTAGGTTCTGTATACCTGACAAACACCGCAGATGGGGCAGTTCTCGGGCCTGGTTAACGCCAGGATATATTATGACAGTATAAGCGTAGAGTGCTGCCCTGTCATGTAGTCTCAAAAACCAAATTGGAAATCCAAAGCATCATTATAATCATCCTCATCTCATTAATCATCCAAAATATAAATTGTCCTTGCTCTTGTGGCCCTTCATGCCCGGAGCTCTCATGGTGACCTTGGTCTCAGTGTTCCTGTTCGATCCTTCCCTGAATAGTAGTTCTGCTGTCAGTCTTCAACGTGTGACGTTCTGCTCTCTGGAGGGGACGCTCACTCAGTCTAGCTCCGCGACTTAAAGTCAATGTCGTTTGTAGGGGGCATAGTAGGTAGTGGGCTGCGTCCGTTAGCTCGGGACAGACCCACTACTGAACACCGTCGAAGTGACTCAGCAGAAGTGCAGTGTCATCTTCCGAGGGTAGCCTACCGCAGCGGCCCGACATCCCCCCCCCCCCCTGGAGCGTCTGTAAAATCGACAAGTCCGGCAGCGGAACGAAATTCAGAGGTGGTTGGAGCAGTGAGTGCAGGGACGGGGCGGTGTGAGAGCACAGCGGGACAAGGGAACAAGTGTAAGGACGGAAAAAAAATGAATACTGTCATGGCGTAATCCTGAAACCACTTCATTGTGAGAAGATCCCAGTCACAATGACAAACAGAGAGTCTACAATTCAGAAGTTAAGCCCATCTTCAGCCAAAATGCCGCATTTCTCTTGCGACTAATGGTGTCCTGATTTGGCCTATATGGTCCGCTGGACCCAAAAAGCAACAACTAACTAACTAACTTGCGACTAATGCGTACTAAAAGTTGATGTGATCTCTGACAGTATGCTTGAAATCCATCTGCTTATCGAGTAATTATGGGCTGGCAGAAGCTAGCCAGCGCAAACACAATAACAATGCGTGTCCTTTTGCCATCATGTCAAAATGGCAAAACGCATTTTTCAGTAACGGCATCATCTTTCCGATGTTTTGTTAGGAAGTGATTAGAACTAACTTTTGAAAATATAGAGAATAGATTGACAGCTTGTGAGGCAAACATTGTTAAAACCACGAAATAATTATGTTAGCATCAAGACAAAGTTAGTACAGTTCGAAGTTTTGAAAGTTTGAAAGTAGGGAGCCCGGATGTATGCCAAGCAAAGTGGGTGAGTGTGTTGACTGGTGCGTGTAAGATGTAGCTCTTTTCATTTGATGACGGGAAAGTAGGCTATCTAAAACGATACAACTTTCTCATTTTTGCGATGCTAGTCGACTGATATTTCGACCATTTGATATTATTTGTTGCTGTTCTTGGTAGTATAAGTATTGCGCGCATATAAAAAACGAACTGCCGCGATAGGGCTACTATCAGGCACGTACATCACATGAGCTGCATCTTACCATTACCCAAGTTGACGGTGCTTCTGCACATCGCAACAGTTTCTAGGCAACCGTCACTCGGTTTGTGTCATTGTCAGTCATATGAGGCGGAGCGGGCCTTTAAGTAAAATGATTTTGCTTTTCTCTTTTGTGTTAGTTGATGCTTTTGTTTGTGTTATTCTCCGTGTTTGTTTGTTTTTCCTCTGTGCCTGATTACAAAAAGTATGAATTAAGTAATTGATAGTTTGCGTTTTAAAAGGTCATCTTGATGCTTTAACCTCTATTTCAGTCCGAACATCATACTGTTCTCTTGTATTGGAGACCGCCCTGAGGGAATAACATTTATGTACAAGGTAAACACTGGGTATCATCTGTTACCGTTATGTTAACACAGACACACACAGAGAAACACAACCACACACACACACACACACACACACCACACACACACACACACACACACACACACTGGTATTATGTGTGTTTTCTTGTCTTGCAAACACACACACACACACACACACAAAGTAACGCATGCACACACACAGACATACACGCATGCACGCACTCACACACACACGCACATACTCACGCACACACACACACACATAATTACGCATTCATATCTTGTTTGCCTTCGGGTCTTGAAAACACACATAAACACACCACACACACACACACACGCACACACACACACACACACACACACACACACATATATATATATATATATATATTTATATATATATATATATATATGTGTATATATATAACACAGACACACACAGAGAAAAATAAATATAATATAATAATATAATAATAATATAATATGTGTCTTATGTTCAAATCAAAGTATATATATACACACACACACACACTACACGCGCTCGCACACACATACACATTTCATTTTTATCTTCATGACTTGAAAACACATTCACACGCACACACACAGACACACAATCGTATGTTTGCCTTACACACACACACACACACACACACACATACACTATCTCTCTCTCTCTCCCTCTCTTTCTCGCACACACACACACACACACACACACACACACACACACACACACACACACACACGGGCATGCTCAAAAAGTCGTCATACTTTATAACGACAAATGGCGCCTTACTGCTTTTATTATTGGTTTTTTTCCCACAAACATGCATTGAAAACAGCTGTGATCATAGAATCGCAGGTGTGAACATGGACAGCCTAAAGAAAAGACAAACGGCGAACTTATATTAACCTTCGGACGCAGTCGTTGTTGCATGAATAGTGTATTGTGCTTGAAATTCTAGTTCTGTAGTAAACCTGACACTCAACATTTGGTCTATGACTATATTTAACTTCTTACGGTGCGTTCTATTGGAAGCTGAACTTGTGTTTCTTGCCGTCTTGTTCTCAAAGTTGTGATTCCGACAAACATATTCAGCATGGGTGATGCATTTCAGTGCGAATCAGTATGCCTACTTTTTACAGTGTTTATTTTTTATTTATTCAACGTCGGAGAAGTGAGTGGCGATCTTCCAACTCCACGCAGCGATAAGCTTCGCGACAGCAAAGAAACATCAATAACGTATCAAACAGAAATCAATGCCGGGACACCAACTGGTGAGGTTTCACAAAATGTCGCGACGATATCCAGTGATTTTATGACGCACGGCGAAAACACACCAAGCAAGAACGAGCCAAGAGCTGAAAATGGTGCACAGTCACATACTCCTACAATGCAGGTTGACAATAGAACAGCAAGGAAAGACGTCAGTTCTCTTCCACCAACCTCACCTGCTACAGGATCCTCAAATGAACAAACAACAGAATCTTATGTTCAAATCAATATCACAGCCAGAGTTAAATCAAACACTGCTTTCCGTTGTCTACGTGCCTTGCCTTCTTTACCTCAGGAGGTCTTCGTTAAACGCAACCAAACAGTCGCTCTGCATGTGAAAGCAGACACCAATCTATCGGCCGATTATGACATCAGTTCAAGCTTGTGCGTTCGGCAGTTGAGTGTCGACCCGGATTTTGTCATATGGCTTTTGCTACAGGTACCGTACCCCCAGAGAGAGAGAGAGAGAGAGGGGGGGGGGGAGAAGGGGGGGGGGGGCAGAGCGAAAGATTTTGAGAGCGAGAGAGAATCTTGGGGAACTAAGTAGAGGTTACAAGCCGAACCTCAGTGGATATTAAACACAAGAAAATTGGTTGATTAAAATAAACTATGGCCGAAGCTGTGTTTTCATAAAATAAGCGGTATTTAACGGGCACATGTTGAATTTGGGTTACATGTGTTGCAGAGTATTTAAAAATCCGTAGGCATAAAAACATGCAAAGAAGAGTGATAGGTACCTGTTGTGAATATAGTCAAGTGCATAAATTGATTACTTGTGTTTCACACAGTTTTGCTGTTACAGCAGCCCCTCTCATGAACGGACACCCTTGGGCCAGTGCAAACCTGTCCGTACATTGCAGGTGGCCGGTCACGGGAGAGCCCCCCCCCCCACCCCATCACACACACTCAGGCACACTGACGGACTGAACGAGCTCTACTTGTCCTAAAACAATAAGGTCAAACTACTACAACGTATAACTGAAAGGAAAAAAACTGTCCTGTAAAAATGACGTTAAATCAACGGTGAGATAAAAGAAATCCTCAAATTCCTCAGGATACAGGCACCCCATGAAAGCAGCCACGAACAGACTCACAGAGGCACACATGCTTGTGCAGATACTTTGCAAAAATATGAATTGAAAACCTGCATATGTGGTAATTTCTTTTTTTTGTTTTTTGTGTGGCTTTATTGAATACTTCAGGCAGTGACTTTTTCCCTGTCCAGTTTTCTCTTGCGTCTCTCTTACCCCTCGCTTACCCACCCCCACCCCCTTACCTTCCACTCCCTTTACCCGGCCCCGACAGCACAAATTTGTACTCTGCAAGGCAGAGTACACATTTTTTTAAAGGAAGACTACTCCTCTTCAATTATATCCAGAGATCTTCCAGCTGTCTCCACCATAAGCCAAGTAGTCGAGTCATCTACCCCCTTTCCACACAACCATTCTAGGTCCCGTTCCCGTACCGACGGTGCGGGCACGGGAGGGATCGGGACAGAACCGCAATGAACGTAACTGATCGTTAACGGAACTGCTTTGATCGGTAGGGTCGGCAGGGACGGTTGAGTTTGGGCTGCATGTTAAAATGCTAGCCGTTCCCCTCCCGATCAGAATGAACGGTAATGGAACGTCAACCCATCGGTAACGGAACGCTTGGATCGTTAAAGGAACTTAAAACGACGGTAGCGCTCTCGCACACTGAGTTGTCATACCCGCATTCCACACATCCGTTCTAGGTCCCGTTCCCTTACCGACCAAGGACGGCTGCCACTATGGTCAGACGCTGCTGAAAGATGCCAAAAAACGGCCGTTTGCGCAGCGTTCCATTGTTGTGGCAGCATTCCTTGGTTGGTACGGGAACGGGACAAAGAACGGTTGTGTGGAATGGGGGTATAACCGTTTTGACACCGACAAATTGAAGAATAAACAGATCTATGAGGTAACCGTCTCAATGGTCCAGGCTCAGGAAACAAAAAGTATATATGGCCCGGGGCGATTGTAGCTTCCCTTCTTCGTGTCCGATAGACAAGGACAATAAATAGTAGAGCATAGTGCAATTTCATGTTGGCATCTTCTCCACTGAAAGCTATAACCCAAAGACTGAAGACCAAAGTGCTTTACCCCACTTCTGACCCGAATCATCACCCCCCCCCCTCCTGCTAGGTACACGTGCACTCAAGTTAACCTCTGCTTTGACCTGTGTGCCATGAGTCGGATGAGAGAGAGAGAGAGAGGGAGAGAGCGAGAGCAAGAGAGAGAGAGACACACACACACATAGACAGAGACAGACATAGAAAGACAGAAGCGGAGAGACTCAGAGGTTTGTTTGTTTGTTTGTTTGTTTGTTTGTTTAACGCCCAGCCGACCACGAAGGGCCATATCAGGGCGGTGCTGCTTTGACATTTAACGTGCGCCACACACAAGACAGAAGTCGCAGCACAGGCTTCATGTCTCACCCAGTCACATTATTCTGACACCGGACCAACCAGTCCTAGTACTAACCCCATAATGCCAGACGCCAGGCGGAGCAACCACTAGATTGCCAATTTTAAAGTCTTAGGTATGACCCGGCCGGGGTTCGAACCCACGACCCCCCGATCACGGGGCGGACGCCTTACCACTAGGCCAACCGTGCCGGTCTAGACTCAGAGGGAGACACAGACAAAGACATACATACAGAGAGAGAGCGAGAGAGACAGAGAAAGAGAGAGAGAGAGAGAGAGAGAGAGAGAGAGAGAGAGAAGAAAAACTGTAACTGATCTCGTGAGAACGGTAACAAAACGAGACATATCACCTCTCCGAATGCATTCCAATGGATGACCGCTCCTGCGGCCATCAATAATGGTCGAAGTTTGCGGATCGTGAAAAATGCGAGCTTCAACGTGCAAATGAACTACGACACGCACGTAGATGGCGTTCTATGACAGAAAAGAATAACACATTTGGTTTGAGCGTGTTTTGTTCATTTTGATGTGTACAATCATTTGACAAAAACAACATATTGAACGATAACAAGCAGACATGTATGTTATATGTAATTGCCAATGTATGTAAACATGTGTCTATATAAAAAATATTTTAATTTTTTTTTTAAACAAGCACACAGCTGACGAACACGTTCTAACCACACAAAAACATATCTTGGGGCCTGACTCTTGCCAGTCAGTGAATTGAAACAGAATCATTTCTGTCTGACTGCAATCGCATAGGAGGAAAGAGATCGTCGACGGCTTGAATTGCAAAAAACATTGTCAAGCTTCCATTTGAAACTTCTGAATTATCATCGTGGATTGACGCCTTTCCGAAGCCTCATCGAAGCCCTTCGAAGTATCGCTCCGTCGGGTTCGATGAGGCTTTATACGGTCGTCAAAGCAAACCCAATCAAAAAGTCGGATTTTCTTCACCGCCTCTCATTGGCGTTTCCCGAGACAAGGACATAACACAATACCTCACAGTAATCTGGGGAGTTCGGCAGACGGCCTAGTAGGAAGAAAAAAAATAAATTTTAAAAACGACTTCAACACAAAAAAAAGAATGTTATGCTGCGTCTCCAGATCTAACGGTTTTGTGTGGATGCAACCAGAAACAGAACACGACCGGATCATAAGTTGTTATTTCTCAAACCCGTGAACGAAATGTGGCTATTTTCTAGCCAGTGTGTTTCTGCTGGAATGTGTTGGTTTTTTGTGTGTGACATATTGACGTTGCCGTTCCGGAGCAAGTGATTCGAATGTCTTCGTATTTTTGTATCCAAAGTCATTTTTAACCATTACCTATCTAGCACAGTTTGAAATATGGTTTAAAAAAGTGGAATCTACGGTACTTTTGAAGAAAGAATAATGACCACAAGCTTATCCAATGCGCCTTGCGTTTTTCAAAGCAGACGGCAAACAAACATCTTCATTATTTCCAAGGGAGGTGGGGTGTTTTTTAACCATACCTCTGCACGCTTCCTACCCTTTTTAATTGCAGCTGCTTTGCAGCAATCAAATTAATGTGGATGCGTTTCTCAACACATTTGGTCAGTCATAACGCATCCCGAACAAATCGTTGGAAAATGAATCGGTACGTAGATGTTCATGTAGACCGTAGAGCCTCCGTGGATATTAATAACTAGATGAATACCCGCTTCGCCGGGAAGAAGTAGAGCCGAATACCCGGCTTCGCCGGGGAGCCGGGTGTACGTAGATGAAAGAAGGGAGATAAACGCGCAAAACACCGGAGAAGATAAGGAAGAGTAATACCCGGCTTCGCCGGGACAGTGACCTTCTAAAAATAGAAACGGGAATATGGATTGAGCGTTGTGTTCTAAAAATAGTAACGGGAGTATGGATTGACGCCACACGAAGGAAGGGAGATAAACGCAAAACACTGGAGAAGATAAGGAAGAGTTACTGGGAATGGATCTGGGAAGATGAACAGAAGAACCAAAATCGATTCAGCGCTGCGCGCTGAGAGCACGTGTTGAAAATTCTCATCGACCTGGGCTCGTATTCTTGAAAAAGCTGCAACATTGTGTCCTTTAAAGTCAAACTGTCGTTTAACTACCGCCCGGTATTTATTTTTACTGCCCAGTAATTATTTATTTTCCCCCGGTATGAATGTGTGTCTGGCAGAAAGTCGGCAGCTACCAGAATTGGTTATTTTTAGAATAGGAGATTCCTCATGCTTACTCCTCTCTACAAACAATATTTGAACAAGATTTATTCTTGAAAAAGCTGCAACTCATATACTGGCCTGTAAAACTCAATAAGTCCGCCAACTGCTAAGTGTTATTTATGAAACACCGGTAAGTCCTTACCGGGTTGTCTCCGAGCTGTAAAGTTAGAGGACCCATCCCCCTCCTGTAAAGTCGCTACCTACCTGTCAGTAACTTCACCAACACTGTTCATTAAAACCGTCAAGTTCGAATAAATCTTGTTCAAATATTGTTCGTAGATTTATGTCCCTCATGGACACACATTAGTGTCATTTAAGCACCGATGCATTGCGGTCAAATACGAGCTTCTGCTCGCAAAAGATTTCAACCGATCCTCGATCATAACGGCGTGTTGCGAAAGCGTGGTTGCGTCTTGTTTAATCCATTACAGTGCCGCGAATTTGGTGTCTGATTCCGTAGCCGAACGGTTATCGAATTCGCCTGATGCGCCATTGAGACGAGTTCGAATCGCCATCAGGCTTTACTTTTTTTTTTTTACTCTTTGTCATCAATTTTGTTTGTTTTTGTTTATTTTCTTCGTGTGCAAAAGAGTACGTTGTAATATCAAAATTGATTTAAAAAATTAATTTTAGGTGAGAATGAGGTTTTTTTTTAAATTGATGGTTAACATGATATTACCGTTAACTACCTTGAATACGCCCACCCACCCTATGTACCAGTTTTGCCCAAAAGTGGGGGGTGGGCGTTTACTAGGTACTATACCCTTGGCAGGAGCGGGTCCTTAGCTAGAAAAAAGATATTTTGGTCATTTGTCAGAGAAGTGTTCAAAGGATGCGTTATTGCACAAAACTCCCCCCCCCCTCTCTCTCTCTCTCTCTCTCTCTCTCTCTCTCTCTCTCTCTCTCTCTCTCTCTCTCTCTCTCTCTCTCTCTCTCACACACACACACACACACACACACACACACACACACACACACACACACACTAACACTAACACACAAAATCAACCTCTTCAGACATCACTTCCCGCCAAAGATGAAGCTTTGAAGATGTGACCATTGTTGGAGCAGTCCGCGGTACAAGCCATCAACAACTGTACGACGAGTCATGCTTTATTTCACTTTAAGAGAGGCGTAAATGTCAAAAATTGATATTATTTCACAAGATTGTACACCGTAAGGTGCCAAACTACTTACTTGCGATATTGCCACCATTAATATCAACTAATAATCCGTATCGCCAGCGCAGACCTTTAGATAGGAAAGTTCCATCGTTTAACACTGAATTATACAAAAACTCATTTCTCCCATCTACAACACAACTCTGGAATTCTTTACCAGACTACATAAAACTTAGTAAGTCCCTCAAGCACTTTTTGTCAAAAAACGATTTAAGTCCGCCGTGTTATTGGTATTCTGGAGATCGCATAATTTTCACAAACAATTCACTGTAAGCTCAGGCTTTATATAAGTGATCTTAATAACGATCTAGTGAGACGACACGTTGCTACAGATGCATCTTGTGACTGCGGATTTCCGTCCGAAACCGTAAAACACTTCCTATTAGATTGTCCAAATTATCGCGAAGCACGTCAAGAAACCATACATACCCTCCCTAACCACAGTATTCACCTCCCCCACCTTCTAAATGGAGACAGACAGTATTCTCTAGATTTGAACAGGAACATTTTTTCCAGAGTACACTCGTTCATTGAACGTTCAGGCCGCTTTGGGCAAACCAGAATCAATGCTCCACAAGCCGGACAACAACTTTAATTTCTGCACAACTCCTACCCATCCCTCTTCTTTTTATTCCTTTTCTTCCCCTCCTTCCTTCCTCTTACTGTCTTTCTTTATAATGATTATGCAACGTTTATTATGTTATGATAATTTTGGATGATTAATGAGATGAGGATGATTATAATGATGATGCTTTGGATTTCCAATTTGGTTTATTTAGACAAATTGTTCAGCCGTTACCGCCTTACGTTATAATATCCATGCAGGAACACCACTATAAGCTTCTAGCTTGTTGCTGTTACCTGTGTCTTTTGTATACATGTCATGATTGTAACATTTGTTGAAATAAACTTATGTTTAAACCAAAGATGAAGCTTTCTTCTTTTTCCTCCCAGTCAAAAATGTATTGCGATTCTCTAGCCACTCCAGAAACCTTTTTCTGTCCAATCCCCGAAGCATGTCTAAGGAAAGGAAAGAATTGAAAAACAACAATAACAGCAGACTGAATAATCCTTATTTATTTTCCTTGTCTACTAGTCCACTGGACGAAACTGGGGGTGGGCGTTTACTAGGTACTATACCATGTACACCTGCATGCAACTGAGGTTTATTCAAAAACAAAAACAAATCTCCCCGTGTTTGTTTGTTTGTTGCTATTGACTTAGAAACTGACACGCCGGCGAAAACGCCGGTAACGCGTGCGCAGAGAAGAGCAAGCATCGGGAATCTTCAATTCTAAAAATAATCAACTGGTAGCTGCCGACCTTTCGCTTGACACACATGAATACCGGGGAAAAATAAATAATTACTGGGCAGTAAAAATAAATACTGGGCGGTAGTTAAACGACAGTTTGACTTTGAAGGACACAATGTTGCAGCTTTTTAGCCAGCGTGTCAGTTTCAAAGTCAATAGCAACTACCCAAACAAACTGAATGAAATAAAAACAAGGGGAGACCCTTTTTATTTATTTATTTATTTTTTTTTTTTTTTAATCTCAGTTGAATGCAGGTGGCTGCTACCGCATTTTAGGTGGGTTTTTTTTTTTCTCTCACCTTTGTTTTTTTTTTAAGCAGAAAGCATCCTTCTTCATGGTTATTTATTTAAATTTATTTACATGTTTACATGTTTAAGTTAACAAACTTTATCAATAAACTAATATCATGTTAACCAAAGATTTAAAAAACACACATTCCAGCCTTAAAAAAATTGTTTTAAATCAATTTTGCTATTATAACGTACTCTTTTGCACATGAAGAAAATAAACAAATGCCAAAGAGTAAAAAAAAAATTACGGGCAAATGGAGATTTGAACTCGACTCAATCACGCATCAGGCGAACGAGAGAACAGTTCGACCACGGAACCAGGTGAAAGTAATCGGACACTGTAATGCATTAAAGAAGACGCTAGCACGCTTTCACCACAAGCCGGAATGATCGAGCATCGGTTGAAATCTTTCGCGAGCGGTATCTTGTATTTGTCCGCAATGCATTGGTACTTAAATGACACCAATGTGTGTCCATGAGGAACATAAATCTACAAACAATATTTTAACAAGATTTATTCAAAATTGACGGTTTTAGAGGAGGGTGATGGGTCCTCTAACTTTACAACTCGGAGACACCCGGGTAAGTCTTTACCGGAGTTTCATGAATAACACTTAGCGGACTTATCGAGCGGAAGTGGTTTTACAGGCCGGTATATGGGTTGCAGCTGTTTCAAGAATACGAGCCCAGGTTGTGTCCGGGGTCTACCTGAATATGCTCACCAAATCAGTTTGAAGCAGATCTATCGAGAACTTTGGCCGTGCATCCCGAACACACACACACACACACACACACACACACACACACACACACACACACACACACAAGTCGTATATATATATCGTACTAGAGGAATACCCG
>NC_090254.1:20873854-20898854 GCF_037325665.1 Littorina saxatilis
GTGTGGGGACCGACACAAAATAGGCTGGTTGTGGGGTCCGTCACAGAGAAATTAGGTCGAAAGTGGGGTCCGACACAGAAAGTGGGGACCGACACAATGAATTATGGGAACCGTCACGCCTACGTCACAAAAGTGTGGGGGGACCGAACACAGCCAATTTCACTGACTACTTTTGTTGTTTTTATTATTACGGCTGTTTGGATGGCCCTACAATCTTGAAACTTGGGCTGTCTGCTACAGACATGTTGAACTTTTTGCTGGACCAACGACAGTTCCAAGCAGGCATTTTTTGGTAGGATATTTCTTGCCGATGCTACGAATTATGCAGTTTTGCAGTAAAGTGGAAGGCATTCTACCTAATAACGGCTAAAATATCAAAAACCTTCAATCCAACAGCACCTAGGCATGTAGTGTAAACACTCACAGATCTAACAAGACCATTCTCAGAGAGCAACATTGCGTAATACTACCATAAATGGATGTTTTGTCCGCGAATTTTGGCGTGTGGGAACCGAGTGGGAACCGAACACAAAGGGTCAGGGCACCGAACACAAAGCGTAGGGGAACCGTCACAGTGTCACCGGTGTGAACTTACGGGTACATGCAAGGAAAGCCGCGTTCTGGTAAGGCGAACAATTCTGCAGAGTCTGCTGTGAAGGGCGTCGGTAGTCTCCCTGTCACACTCGACCCCCTTTGAATGAACTTTGTCCCCAAAGTTCCGAACCATAGACCCGCCAAGCTTAGGTCCCTCCCAGGTTGGTGGAATGGAAAAAGCACGAAAATGATTCAGTGGCCTGAACATTTCATGTCGAGTCCCATCCCTGTCGACGACGCCAAATGTAACCGAGTGCCGAAACACCACAATCACCTTTGAAGGCGAAGTCCACTCAAACGGGATTGAGAATTTTAGAGCTTATTTCTAAGCCCTATAATAACTGTTATGGCTTCTCAAAGGAAGGCCCGAACATACAGACACACCAAAGCCGCCAGACCACATCACAAACAGAACTCTACAATCCACAGGTGTTGCCCCCCCCCCTCCTCACACACACACACACACACACACACACACACACACACACACACACAGAAGCCGTATATATATATATATGTATATATATATATCTATATATATATATATATCTATATATACGACTAGTGTTTGTCTGTCTGTCTGTCTGTCTGTCTGTTCGCGATGCACGGCCAAAGTTCTCGGTGGATCTTTTTAAAATTTGGACACCGGATTCAGCTACACCCCGGACACAACCTCATCGATGAGATATTTCAACACGTGCTCTCAGCGCGCAGCGCTGTGCGCGCTGAACCGATTTTTGTTTTTGTTTTTTATATTTAGTCAAGTTTTGACTAAATATTTTAACATCGAGGGGGAATCGAAACGAGGGTCGTGGTGTATGTGTGTCTGTCTGTGCGTGTGTGTGTGTGTGTGTGTGTAGAGCGATTCAGACTAAACTACTGGACCGATCTTTATGAAATTTGACATGAGAGTTCCTGGGTATGAAATCCCCGAAATTTTTTTGTCATTTTTTTGATAAATGTCTTTGATGACGTCATATCCGGCTTTTCGTGAAAGTTGAGGCGGCACTGTCACGCCCTCATTTTTCAACCAAATTGAATGAAATTTTGGTCAAGTAATCTTCGACGAAGCCCGGACTTCGGTATTGCATTTCAGCTTGGTGGCTTAAAAATTAATTAATGACTTTGGTCATTAAAAATCTGAAAATTGTAAAAAAAAATAAAAATTTATAAAACGATCCAAATTTACGTTCATCTTATTCTCCATCATTTTCTGATTCCAAAAACATATAAATATGTTATATTTGGATTAAAAACAAGCTCTGAAAATTAAATATATAAAAATTATTATCAAAAATTAAATTATCGAAATCAATTTAAAAACACTTTCATCTTATTCCTTGTCGGTTCCTGATTCCAAAAACATATAGATATGATATGTTTGGATTAAAAACACGCTCAGAAAGTTAAAACAAAGAGAGGTACAGAAAAGCGTGCTATCCTTCTTAGCGCAACTACTACCCCGCTCTTCTTGTCAATTTCACTGCCTTTGCCATGAGCGGTGGACTGACGATGCTACGAGTATACGGTCTTGCTGAAAAATGGCATTGCGTTCAGTTTCATTCTGTGAGTTCGACAGCTACTTGACTAAATATTGTATTTTCGCCTTACGCGACTTGTTGTTGTTGTCGGGATCCACTACCAGTAACTCTTCCTTATCTTCTCCAGTGTTTTCAGCCGCGATTATCTCCCTTCCTCCGTGTGGCGTCAATACATATTCCCGTTACTACGTTACTATTTTTAGAAGGTCACTGCACGTTACTATTTTTAGAAGGTCTCCAGTGTTTTGCGCGTTTATCTCCTTTCCTTCGTGCGCCGGCGAAGCCGGCGTACACCCGGCAAAGCCGGGTCCCAGGCGCAGCCTGGTATTCGGCTCTACTTCTTCCCGGCGAAGCCGGTACCCGGCGAAGCGGGTAATCATCTAGTCTATAAATATATAGAGATAGATGACAGTGTATTTTTCGCGTGGCTATAAATTGATTCGACCTTTGCACTTTTACAGTGAGGACAACTTACGGGTGCAAGGAAAGCGTTCTGGACAGTGCAGTGACATTCTAAAAATAGTAACGTAGTAACGGGAATATGGATTGACGCCACACGAAGGAAGGGAGATAAACGCAAAACACTGAAGAAGATAAGGAAGAGTTAGTGGGAATGGATCTGGGAAGATGAACAGAAAAACCAAAATCGGTTCAGCGCTGCGCGCTGAGAGCACGTGTTGAAAATTCTCATTGACCAGGTTGTGTCCGGGGTCTACCTGAATATGCCCACCAAATTTGAAGCAGATCCATCGAGAACTTTGGCCGTGCATCGCGAACACACACACACACACACACACACACACACACACACACACACACACACACACACACACACACACACACACACACGGACACACAGACACAAGTCGTATATATATATATATATAAAAATAGATATTGGTCAAAGTGAGCGGATCATGAAAAATGCGAACTCCAGCGAACTGAAGCTACGGTCACACGGCAGCGATTCAATCGTAGGATTTGTTTCATAAGAGGCGATCGCCCGACTGACTCGCAAGCTGAAACCCGTCATACGGCAAATGCACTGCGCGCGATCAGACGATTTTTCAGAAGCGGGTTCTGCTAATGTTCAAACATCGCTCTCCCCCTTTTTTTTTTAAATACCTTTTTAAGCATTAGGCCTTCACGAGAAAGTAATTACGCCGACAGTTGCAGCTGATGGTTCCCGACCGTAGTACACGCCTAAAATATGTCTCCTTTTCATGTGAGTAAGAAGCTGTTCTTCCGAACAGTTTTGAATCGACGAAGAGACGCTGTTCGCTGTTACCGCCATTTTTTCAATTCACGGCGTGAAGGCCGCAACGGCGTGGTCTGATTGGTCCTCACCTGAGTTGACTTGCAGGAATAGTGCAAGTTCTATCGCTCGAAGCAACGAGAGAATGCTTGCGAGTGACTCAGCCCGCAGCTCGATCTATAACCCTATTCCACAGAGACCACGAATCCCATGAATCGCCACGAATTGATACATTTTAGGATTCGAAGTTGAATCGTAATCTGTTCGTGAAGTTTTTAACTGATTCGTATATATTCGTAGTAAGTTCTTGAAATTCTTGAGCAATCGGGAATTCGTGGCAAAAGTTTTGAGCTGTTCAAAATGTTGGCCACGAACTCCCGATTCCGAAAAATCGTAGTTAATTCGTAACAAATTCGTTGTGCATTCAGCCATTCTTAGACATCGTAACTGAATCGTAATCGATTCGTAGGAATTCGTAGGTACTCCTAGGTATTCCTAACTCATTGGTGAATTCGTGGCTTGACCACGAATCGGTTACGAATCTGTCACGAATCCCACGAATACACGCCGAAGTGAAAATAACACGAATTGTCAAGAATAGTCACGAATTCATGTTTATTCGTACCTGATTCGAAATGCATTTGGCGTATTCTTAACTGATTCGTAACTGATTCCTAACGATCGTGCAGTATTCGTAATAGATTCTTGTAAATCGTAGTGACTTCTTGACACTATTCGTGCGATTCGAGCCGAATCCCACGAATATTCGTAACACTATCGTACCTGTATCGTAACTGAATCGTACAGCGTCACGAATTGGACCAAAACATTTACAAAATTCCACGAATCCTTGCGAATCTTAAAATGTATCAATTCGTGGCGATTCGTGGGATTTGTGGTCTGTGTGGAATAGGGCCATAACGCGACAATCGGTCGGTGTGATGGGGCAAATCGTTGTGTGTTACGGGACTTTGAGACCGGTATTTTTAATATCCACTTACACGAGGCGTGTAACCTTTTTATATTTAGTCAAGTTTTGACTAAATATTTTAACATCGAGGGGGAATCGAAACGAGGGTCGTGGTGTATGTGCGTGTGTCTGTGTGTGTGTGTGTGTAGAGCGATTCAGACTAAACTACTGGACCGATCTTTATGAAATTTGACATGAGAGTTCCTGGGTATGAAATCCACGAAATTTTTTTATATCTTTTTGATAAATGTCTTTGATGACGTCATATCCGGCTTTTTGTGAAAGTTGAGGCGGCACTGTCACGCCCTCATTTTTCAACCAAATTGGTTGAAATTTTGGTCAAGTAATCTTCGACGAAGCCCGGACTTCGGTATTGCATTTCAGCTTGGTGGCTTAAAAATTAATTAATGACTTTGGTCATTAAAAATCTGAAAATTGTAAAAAAAAATAAAAATTTATAAAACGATCCAAATTTACGTTTATTTTATTCTCCATCATTTGCTGATTTCAAAAACATATAAATATGTTATATTCGGATTAAAAACAAGCTCTGAAAATTAAATATATAAAAATTATTATCAAAATTAAATTGTCCAAATCAATTTAAAAACACTTTCATCTTATTCCTTGTTGGTTCCTGATTCCAAAAACATATAGATATGATATGTTTGGATTAAAAACACGCTCAGAAAGTTAAAACAAAGAGAGGTACAGAAAAGCGTGCTATCCTTCTTAGCGCAACTGCTACCCCGCTCTTCTTGTCAATTTCACTGCCTTTGCCATGAGCGGTGGACTGACGATGCTACGAGTATACGGTCTTGCTGAAAAATGGCATTGCGTTCAGTTTCATTCTGTGAGTTCGACAGCTACTTGACTAAATATTGTATTATCGCCTTACGCGACTTGTTTTACATTTAGTCAAGTTTTGACTAAATGTTTTAACGTAGAGGGGGGAATCGAGACGAGGGTCATGGTGTATGTGTGTGTCTTTGTGTATGTGTGTATGTATGTGTGTGTGTGTGTGTGTGTGTGTGTGTGTGTGTGTGTGTGTGTGTGTGTGTGTGTGTGTGTGTGTGTGTGTCTGTCTGTCTGTCTGTCTGTCTGTCTGTCTGTGCGTGTGTGTGTGTAGAGCGATTCAGACTAAACTACTGGACCGATCTTCATGAAACTTGACATGAGAGATCCTGAGTATGGTATCTCCAGATATTTTTTTCATTTTTTTGATAAATGTCTTTGATGACGTCATATCCGGCTTTTCGTGAAAGTTGAGGCGGCACTGTCACGCTCTCATTTTTCAACCAAATTGGTTGAAATTTTGGTCAAGTAATCTTCGACAAAGCCCGGACTTTGGTATTGCATTTCAGTTTGGAGGCTTAAACATTAATTAATGAGTTTGCTCATTAAAGTTGTCATTAAAATCGATTTTTCGCAAACAGACTTAAAATTGATTGCATCGTATTCTTCATCATATTCTGAATCTAAAAATATATACATATGTCATGTTTACTCTTAAAATGTGATCACAATTAACGAAAATAGATTAATTAGTCTTACGATAAAAATTTAAGAAATCGATCCAAAAATGATTTCATCTTATTCTTTATCATTTCCTGATTCCAAAAACATATAGATATGATAGGTTGTATTCAAAACAAGCTCCGAAAGTTAACAAGAATACAGAAAAGCGCGCTTTCCTGCTTAGCACAATACGCTACCGCGCTATTCTGGCGTGTTAATTTCACTGCGTTTTGCAAGTGGAAGGTGAGCGATTTCCTTCTCGCGGGGATTGACGAAGCTGTACTGTCTTGGTGAAAAACAACAGTGCGTTCAGTTTCATTCCGTGAGTTCGACAGCTTGACTAAATGTAGTAATTTTGCCTTACGCGACTTGTTTCCAAACGTTGTTTTCATGTCACATTTTGATCAAATCCTACTAATCTCTCTGTCAGTCTACCTGCGTAGTTTGGCGCAGTATATGATGCGCGGCGGCATGAACTCCGTCAAGAAGAACAAGAATTTAATCCACCATATAGCATATACACCAGCCATTGATATTTGGCCTGGTGTGAAAACAATCATACATCCATACAACGTCAAAATAAATCGATTTTGTTAACATTTCACATCCATTACTTGGTTTTCAAATAAAATAAAGTTGGCTTTTACGCTGTTATTCTGATGTAGCTTTGAAGGCATGAAATGACATATTGTTCATCATCAATACGACTCGCAGTCGTTGAAGTCACGAAGTGTGAGAGTGGGGTCCTTTGGTTCATGCAAGGTCCGCAGCTCTCATGCTTTGCAGGCTCAGTCGCGCTGTTTCGTAGAATGTATGTGTTGTCTGCGTGAATACCATTCGATTGCTGGGTAATTATCGCGAATAAACACCCGTTCTAGTTTACAGATGGAAAACATCAGAGGTTGTAAGGAGACATATGGAAAGGTGTGGGATGACGAAAGCTGAATTGACGTCACACAAGTGACCTCGTCACGTAGAAGACGCTGCCCTTACAGTAAAAGACTTTTAAAAGGGGGTCTAAAGGGGTGCAATTTGCATTGAAGTAAGATGAATTTTCCTTAATCAAAATATATCTGGTATGACTACATGAGCAGAAAAATGTGCCTGATATCTAAAATGTTGATGTCATGGAAAACTTCCAATATGTCCACCATAGAAATTAGACATGTTTAAACGCCCTTACTTGGGTAGCTACTAAGTGCAGAGGCCATCCGATCCGGCCTGGCGATGATCCGTTATTTAATTTGCTTAATGCATGGCTCAATTTTTTTTCACATATCACGAGAAATAATTTATGATCATCAGATAATTGTGGTACACAGGATGTTGAAACAAATGCTTCTGTCCTACTTTCATCAAAAACTTCTTTTCCGCCCAAACACAGTTCCAAAATGTTTTCTTTGCATAATTTTGTTTTGTTTAGTTACTATAAGTTCGTCATCGGTTACAAATCTGTCCATTGTCTTACAATTTGCATTTGATTTCTCCGGGTTGAAAAAATATGTGGTAGTTTTCTCATCCTCTTCGATAAATTGTACTTGTGATCTCACCTGGGCGCTGTTGGATTGAGGTGCGTATCGCTAGCGCCACGTGTCATTTGTGCTACGTGTCATGTGTCCTACGTGTCATTTGTGCTACGTGCCGCTATCGCTACGTTGATTAGTGCTACAAATA
The DNA here is from genome assembly GCF_037325665.1 of Littorina saxatilis. NCBI lineage: Eukaryota > Metazoa > Mollusca > Gastropoda > Littorinimorpha > Littorinidae > Littorina > Littorina saxatilis. The sequence goes on from NC_090254.1 coordinate 20,881,407, forward strand.
ATTTGTCTATGAGTCGCTATCATTCGTTCATTATCACTACGTGTCGACAGCACTACATCTTTTAGCGCTACGTACGTGTCATTATCGCTACGTGTCAATACCACTACTTACTCTCGATCTCTTTCTCATATTTTCTCCCGCTCTCATTCCTTCTGGTTTGTGTGTGTATATGTATGTCTGTGTATGTGCAAAAATTAGGAGGGAAAAACGAAACAAAACAAAAGTAACTGATCTCATGAGAACGGCAAACGACACATGTTCACCGCTCTCACCCCATTGAAGAAGAGGGGTCGACGACCCCTCAACAACCACAAGAGCGAAACCTAAGTATCCGGGCTATAAATAGCCGGCGGCAGCTACAAAAACACACACCAACAACAACCATGAAATAAATACGTGGTGAAAACAAGAGAGAGAGTGAGAGAGAGAGAGAGAGAGAGAGACAGAGAGAGACAGAGAGACAGACATACAGATCCAACAGACAGCCATGCAGACAATATTATATACACACTCACACGCACACACAAAGGGAAGTGTCTGCCGTTCGAACATGTAGTAGCGTTATCGACACGTAGCGCTACAGTACATTGGTTTTTGAAAAATAGTTACAGTATATCGACACGTACTTTCTATTGAGACGTAGTGATAATGGCATGTGTGAATTGTGGCAATAGCACTACGTGCCGATAGCACTAGTGTTTTTGGCAATTTGTGTCGATAGCACTACAGAAAATAGCGCAAACGATACGTAGCACAAATGCTTTATACAAAAAATATACTTTCAATCGATGTTTCACACACTCCCTCTCTTTCAAAGACACTTGACAGCATGACAAGTACGAGTCCCTTTGACGGTCATGACATCGAAGCCATTGGGTTGCGGTCGATTCTGTCACTTGGCACCCAGAAGAAAGAGCGTAGATTTCACTGCATCGGAGTCACAGGAACTTTTATCAAACGCCGTTCGATCATTATTTACTCCTTCATCTTTACTGTACCTTACTACTACTATTCACTACAAGGAATATAACGCCGGAAGCTCAGCAGTGTCGACTCGCTCCGTTTCAAGCTTCCTACATCACTTTCTGCACCCCTTTCCCGAACGCACGAGGCTCAGACACAAACATCAATGGTTAAGCTTTCACTTCAAGCAACAAACTCGAAATAACCGCTCACCATCTTCGAGAAGTTTGTCAAGAACCGGCGCGGTGTCCACACCACTCCAAGCGAGGAACCCGCGTAGTCGAAGAAGCGAAAGTACAACTCACACCAACCAGACAAAATGCTTACTTTTATTTATTTTAACCAATCGAAACGTCACGCGCTTTTCGACCGCATATGCCGCGGGCGGAAATGGCGTTTATGAAAGGAAACGGCTTAGTCAAAATTTTAGCCCAACGTGTTGTTTTGTGTCACTATTTCACGTGTTTTGAGGCCCTTGTGTCCCTCATCAGTTGTAGTGAACACATTGCTTGCCGCAAGAATGTGTTACACGCTTGAGAGTTGACGTATAGCTGAAAACATCGACGCGAGTTGCACTTTCGCTTCTTCGATACACCAGTTAACAGTTCCGCGGCCATTTTAGATCTTGCACATGCGCACTTCTTTTATCGCGAGCAGATTCGACTTATTTCCTTTTTCGGGTGATGCGCATATCGTTTTTCGGCATGTTTATGTCTTTTTCCTTTTCCGGTTGATTTCACCGCACGCGCAGATCGTGTTATTTGCCCACGTTTCTACGCGAGGGACACTACTCCGGCGCACTACTCCACCCGTTGAAAGGGGGAAACATTTTCTTCAGTACAAGAAGTCTTTATGAATAAACAATCAACAAGAAGGACGTTGTAAATTCATTCAATGCAGATAAAATAAGAAATATGTTTGACGAACTTGTTCTGTTCTTATTCACATGACAAAATATGTGAAGATCGAGAGATGTTATTAAAAAAAACGTGTTCCAGGCAACTCGCAAACAGATAACCGCTGTGTATTTCACCACAACCCAACGCAAAGGAAACATGACACACTACTATTTGGCATACCTTTTTGCATTCATTGAACTTTCCCCAATAAATTCGGCTCACATCAGTCGTACTAAAAGTTTGTCAAAACACGACACACAGGCGATAACAAATGCCCACCTGAATGGTGGTTCGCAACCACACACTAACGACCGTCGAGGCACGTAATGAATTTTGCAATCTTCCGACCACCATTTTTTAAGTCGGTTACTCCCATTACTGCAACCAATAACACAGCATGTTGACGCCATCGTTAATATAGAGCTTAAACAATGACCACGAGTTGATTACTGGAAAATAAACCACGAGTGGGTATTTGCAGCCGCTTGACCAAGCGGCTGCAAATACCCACGAGTGGTTTATTTTCCAGTAATCAACGAGTTGTCGTCATTGTTTAAGCTATTTATACAAAGAACAACACGGGTCGAACATGCAGTCATGCAGACGACATTTTGTAGGCAATTTCATTTCAGCCTAATCACTCAGAGTGTCAAATGCGCGTCATTCAAATAGTCCCTATTGTTTTACTTTATTCTTAGTCTCCGACTCGTCGGCATTATACTTGTCTCGTCTAAATATCGGACCCTATTGCTACGATTAAAACACAATAGCGTTTATATAGCTATTCTGACATTACATTCTGTGTTAAAATCATGTTTTTGTCAGCAACAAGGACCATGTCGTTGACTGATTGCAGACGACGGTTCCCTTTCCGCATGAAGCCACGGAAATAACCGAACATTGAAAAACCCACGGACATGTATTACGGAGAAAACTCGGGATAACCGGATGTTTAGCATTACGTCAATATGCTAGGAATCATATGACGTCATGACGTATCATGCTTGCCTACGTAGATTGTATGTTCGAAAGTCTGACTTCTGTTGTGAATTCGCGTGGTGAAGACTGCGGTAAATCTGTAGATGATAAGAGAACAAGGATTGTCTTAGAAGAAACGACTAAATGTTTCAGACCGGTAACTTCATTTCAACATTACACTATATAATGGACGTTCTATGTGACAGGAGAGTTTGCTGATTTTGTGTTAAACATTGGAGAGATCGTCTGCTAGAATCAGAGATAGGTCGCTTCAGATTGCAGCTTCTGGAAATTTGCAAGGTTTGTTGCCTGTTAAAGAACTGGATTTTAAACGTAATGTATGTCATGTACAGTAAGCAACAACAAAAACACACACAAAGCAAATGGCATCGTCTGTCGACTAGTCACAAAAACAAACCTGGCGAGCCATTGTTGTTACAGTTTTGAGTCAACGTTGTATTCTTCCGCAACAGGATTCAATCGTCTGGGTTTCAAATGATGTCATGTTCTAAAAAAAAATTCTAGTATTGATTATTTTTTAGCCCTCTTTATTCTTACTTCGAATAATCCACGTGTGATTTTGGTGTAATCAAAGTAGTTCGTTCTAATTTCTCACTTGTCTAAAAATAATCAACTAGATTTAATCCACCCCTCGGTTGCATTACAGGAGTTGTATAATTGGATGTAACGTAGAGGAAAACACACCGTCCCGTACGTTGAGCAGACGATGCAGCGGTTGCTCGTCGAAACTTCTCGTCCAACCAAAATCGCTTTGGGTATCACGTGAGTTTTCCTTCTTTGTACCATGTAAGTGCCGAAACTGTTAACTGGTGTATTACGCGGGTTCCTCGCTTGGAGTGGTGTGGACACCGCGCCGGTTCTTGACAAACTTCTCGAAGATGGTGAGCGGTTATTTCGAGTAAAGTGAAGTAGAGGTTACATGCCGAGTCTCAGTGATTATCAAAAATAATGGTCGAAGTTGGCGGATCATGAAAAATGTGAGCTCCAGCGAGCTTTTTCATGACCGCGAACTGAGACCATTATTTTTGATTATCACTGAGACTCGGCATGTGACCTCTTTATCCCTCCTTTCTTCAGTTATTCAAAGAAAAGAGGAGTTTTTGTGCGAAAGTTTGATCGAATCATATTCACCCAACCAGTCTACCTGCGCAGGCGATCGATTAATGCGCGATTGTATAGTTCCGTGCAAATTATTCAATTTTTTTAACACTTCTTGTCAGTTTCCATGTTTTGAACAAAAATCAAGTTCACAGTTATGTTGCATTCTGCTGTGGCGGTAAAGGCAGATAGTGTGTGTTCTGTTCATGTTTTGGTATCGCTCAGGAAATGTTCTTTCCTCGAATGTGACTTGCAGACGAAGTTTTACACCCGTGTTCCAACGTTAAAAACTGTATGAAGTTCAGTTTTCTGGGGCAAAATAGTGTATGAAACCGCTGCATGTTCTTTAAGTTGATTAAATGTTTGCAATTGATTGCGTGTAATCTGTTTATAAAATGAAATATTGTTGAAAACTGACCGTCGGATTGCAAGTCTTCTCGATGCAGCCGAAATCTGGAAGGGGAACTACTCGTGTCGCTAGACAAAGTATGAGAGTTACTTTTCCTTGGAATCTTGCTAGCGATAAACGATTGTGCACAGCAGATCTGGATTCAGAAAACAACCAAACTCATGGATTTTATATTGAGATTCATTTGTTCAAGCCTGTAGTTGCTTGTTTAAATGCGGTATGGTTGTATTGTTTGCTCCAGGAATGTATATTTTGTACATTAGAGTGTTCTGAACTTTTGAGTCGCAAAAAATAGATCCACAATGTGTACAGTCTCTACCCATGAGCTATCGAGGATTCAGGCCCGTTGTTGGGTAAGTGATTTTGGTTGTTGGGTAAGTTACCGAAAAATAACTAGCCCTACAAGTTTACAGAGAGAAAGAAGCAGAGGGGGGGGGGGGGATAAAGCTTAATCATTGTTGTTTGTGTCTGAACCTCGTGCGTTCGGGAAGGGGGTGCAGAAAGTGATGTAGGAACCTTGAAACGGAGCGAGGCGACACTGCTGAGCTTCCGGCGTTATATTCCTTGTTGTGAATACTAGTAGTAAGGTACAGTAAGGATGAAGGAGTAAATAATGATCGAACGGCGCTTTGATAAAAGTTCCTGTGATCGGAGTTGTGATGTTTGACGACAGCACTCTCACCATTAGACGGGCTCTTGCCATGGCGGGATAAAAAAAAAAAAAGTTGCGCGCTAACCTTGCGTCAAAATCTTTGGGTGCCTTTGATAATTATGTCGTTGAAAAAGGCCCACGGCTCTTGTACTGGGCCGAGTAACCCTCGGACCACTGTACGATGTTCTTGGTGTCACCCCACCCACGTCAGATCACAGGCGGAAGGTATCGTTCACTGGACCACTACTTCCATAGAAAGACTACAAGGTTTGTCACTCAGCTTCGAGTCGTGCTCCACTAACTTCAGAAAAAAATTATGCAAAAAATAATTGCCAATGTTAAGAATCTTTGTAACCTTACAAATGCCGTGATAGATGAATGTTCTAACTATCTGTACCTTTTATATTTAGCTGCCTGTCCGCTGCATGTTTTTAAACCGTAGTTTGTGCGACAAAACGTGTCTGTCAACGGTATACCACTTAGATCCTGTGCGAATGATGATTGTCGTATGTCCGAGGAGATAGTAGTCCGATGCGATCATTGGTTATATAATAACTGGATATTCGATGATTATTTTCATTGGTCGACTGAAATCGTCTGCATCGCTTCCGTTCACGGTTACTGGTTATTCCGTTGTTATGCCAAAAACCTAAACTGAAACTCCCGTGGGTAGCTTCCCTTTGCTGCAATATTTACATATGTTTTAGACCAATGAGCACTGGTATGCATATTCGGTGCGGGATGCATGATTTCTTACAAACTACAGGATAGCGGTTCGCAAACGAACATTCGTCCAAATGATGGTTAAAAGCAACCTGCAGCGGACGGCAGCTGAAAATTAAAGGTACATACAGTTAAAACAATCATTCAACTGTATTTATTTGACCTCACACAGACTGTAGGAAGAGGCAAACTGTCTTAAAAATTGTCCGCAGGAAGCGACCCCAAGAACACAGACGACTCGAAGCTGAGTGACATACCTTGTAGTCTTTCTATCTATGGAAGTAGTGGTCCAGTGAACGATACCTTCCGCCTGTGGTCAGATGTGAAACTGAAAGACTCCACACAAAAAGGCTCGGGATGCTATACAAACGCGTCATCCGCGATGCTTTAAATTCTACGTCATAAGATACCGTCGTGTTACTGAGGATTCTGACAAATGCATGCTTGTTTGTTCTCTATGTAATCAGAAAACTCAGTTGTTTTAATAACTGATGGTCCTGATAACGTGCGCAAACACTTTTCTACTCTTCTAAAACGATTGACACCACATCCTCTTCAAATATTCAACAAAACTATATATTTAGTAAGCAAAGCTGTGTTTGTGTAGCAGTTATGTGTACAAATAACGAGTTCCTGCAAGGTAAGTAGAGGTTACATGCCGAGTCTCAGTGATTATTAAAAATAATGGTCGAAGTTAGCGGATCATGAAAAATGCGAGCTTATAAAATGAAATATTGTTAAAAAGCGGCGGACTACGGTCATTGTGAAAAAATGCAGTGCGTTCAGTTTTATTCTGTGAGTTCCACAGCTCGACTAAATGTAGTAATTTCGCCTTACGCGACTTGTTTTTTTTATTAATGAAATAATACAAGTAGGCAGAAACTGAATTTCAACCTGTGTTGTATTAGAAAAACTGAAATTTCTAAAATCGCCACGTTAGAATCGAGTTTATTTTGACATTTTTTACTTTAAAAATGATTGTTCTCAGTAATTAGACACATCTTATTCTGTGCATATTTTTGTCGGGGTAGACCGTTAAATGAGGCTGATAATTGCAGTGCTATCCGCCCTGCACGGCGCGAGGTAGGTGGCACGTGCAAGACGGAAGGACTGTCAAGGAGTGGGAGCTGTGCAAACAATGGGTGGCTCCAGGCATTGACTTCGTCACTGAAACAAACAGTCTATATCTGTTCATGGAGGTGTTGGATCTGACAAAGCCTTACGAGGCGGTCCTGATTGTCAGGGCCGTGCGTGAAACCTACTGGGATCTGGAACTGCGCCATGTTTCCCCGGCGCTAGGTGAGTTACAGTCAACAACCCATTAAAGATATATTTGTTATGTAGGCCTTAGAGTAAAGCCATTTCTAAACAGCACGAATACACAGAGTTGGTAACACATCTGTGTCAGGAAAATAAAAACACAAAGGTACGTCAAACAGGAATAAGAGTTGTTGACATTACCAACGGAATTGGAGAGAGTAAGTTTCTGTTCTCAATTCCTCGCGTTGTTTTTCGCTTAGGAATTGTTATTTGTGTGTATTAGAATGTCTTTTGATGTATTTTTGCTCCTGTCTGTCCATTCATGCACACAAATGAAGAAGCGTGAGGGCGCCAGTTCAGTGCCTGTTCATGTTTCATCAATTCACAGTTACACCTCGTCGCCGAGAATGGGTGTTCACTGTTTGGTCACATCTTTTCACTCAGCTAAATGTACTGCATTTTCACATGTTGGTTTTCATTTCGTTGGTAGGCTTCATACAGACCAGAGGTGACGGAACTGCTCTCCGGAACAAAAGAGACAACTGGGTTCAGGTTCCAGTGCCATCTGGCTACGTGGTTATGGTCAGTCTTGTTCAAGTCTTCTTGATTCCAGACAGACTATGCAAGGATAGTTTAGAGCTGTTCGTTCAAGGCTTTCGTCCTGATGGCAATCGACCAAACAAGAGTACTGACCACCAACATGTCACTGAGAGCGCGTGGAACACCCATCAGGATCTGAGCAATTCTTCGACTGAAGACACGCAGGGAGACACGCTTTATCCAGCTGACTTGCAGACCTGCTTCACACGTCACAACTTACACAATGCCAAGAACAGGAACAGCGGTGACCGGAACAGCAGTGACCGCGTAGAGAATGTCCTCGGCGACGTCATTGATCTACTCAAATATTTTAATTGTACTGAAGATTCCTTGTGTCCTAATCATCAAAAGGTGCTGGCCCTTATCCATTGCACTGGTTGGTTTTGTACTGATCCTCAAAGACAGGCCCTTACATGTTGTGTTGGTTGGTTCTGTGATGATCCTGAAAGGCAGGTCCCTGACCAAGATGATAAGACGAGTGACGCCCACACAGTGGCCAAGTTACAATGGAAAGTGTGTGGCGGGTCCGAAATGTATCCAAAACCACAAGTGTTCACTGACATCGACGCAGTTATAGTTGGCTCGCACGGTCAGTCTAACTACTACGATCCATTCACAAACTCGACTTCGTTTGCTCAAGATTTCAGACTTCTCTTTACTTTTCATAAAGTGAGTTTATTATGTGAGCAAAAGGACCCTTGGTCCCTCCGCTATCGCGAACACACAGAAACAGGCCGACGCAGGCAGACGGACATACTAACTGATAAGCACGCACACAGACACAGACACAGACACACACACACACACACACACACACACACACAGTAGCAGCAGCAGCTGATTTTCTGCGTGTATGTAATGATAACTAGTGCGTAGTACTACCCGCGTATAAGTAACTCGGACATAGTATTTGCTGGTCCTTTTATGTGGGCACAGTAGTAAACATCGTTATATACCTGTTTGCGGTTGACATTGACTATTGTAAATGTTGTCAGTTTGCGAAGTTTCATAACATTAGGTTTAAACACGTTTTTAAAACCTGGTCATTTTCAATTATTAGACCTGAACTAGACCCTTTACACGACCCTTTACATGAATTAGACTTGCATCGTGTCCGGACGTCGTCATATTAAGAAGGCTGTGAAGTTTTGTAGGCTATAACTACAAGAACACCTCTACATAAATGGTTGTCGGTCAATAAATAACAGTTACGACAGTATAATTGTCACTTTCATAGCCTGGGAAGCAGATGTGAAAAATAAAATAAAAATTAAAGAATGACATCCCTTCCATCGACCGCGACCCTCAGCAAACATTACAGCCATATATGTTGTTGCCGCGAGTTGACAGTCGATATATGGACAGGGGGCTTAGTTTAAACCCACATAACTTTGTGTTTGGGACGTAAGTATTTGCAGCATAACGTTTGTCATATTATGATAATAGCAAACTGTACCTTTGCATTGTGCTTATTTTAGGTGTTCTTACTTTGTTTACCATGCAGGCAGATTTCCTTCAGTAGAATAATTCGTAAATGGGGTTTCTGTTGACAGCTTTACCTTAAAACCTCGCGCGCGCGCGCGCGCGTGTGTGTATATATATATATATATATATATATATATGTGTGTGTGTGTGTGTGTGTGTGTGTGTGTGTGTGTGTGTGTGTGTGTGTGTGTGTGTGTGTGTGTGTGTGTGTGTGTGTGTGTGTGTGTGTGGTTGGTTGGTTGGTTGGTTGGTCGGTTGGTTGGCTGTTTGGTTTTGTGATGGTCATCTAATGAATATGTTTGTGACTAATCAACAGAAATCAGCCCAACCCAAGCAACTGCCCAACGGAAAGTGGGACTGCTCAGTGCCTGACTGGGCGACCATGAAGCATCACTTTCTCTGCAACCTAGTCACAGAGTGTGAAGGGGGCGAGGATGAGAGAGACTGTCCCTACACACTGTGTGCAGACCGCAGTGTTCGCTACGGGGGCAAGTGCTACTCTTTGCACAAAACCAAAGAGAATATTACGTCCCAGCAGGCTGACCGAGACTGCTTGCCTCTGGGTGGCCGCCTGGTGTCTTTCAACACACCGGAAGAGTGGCATCACGTGACCCACACTTTTCGCCTCGGTTGGCTGCTAAGCAAGCTGCAGAGCAAAGTGTTGATTGGTCTTTCCTCGCCTTCCTCTAGTTTGTCCATGTTCGTTTGGATATAATTTCACTGGCGTCGTTACCCTCCTCTGCCATGATGTGTTCCTGTTCGTTTCTCTTGTTTTGTGCAAAGAAAAGCGCTTGCCTTTCGTTTTTCTGATTTGTTCATGTTCGTTTTACATATATATTAATCCCCATTTAAGTTTACGTTCCTCTGATTTGTTCGTATTCGTTTAGATATAAAGCCAATGTTATAGTTTGTTTGTTTGTTTGTTTGCTTAACGCCCAGCCGACCACGAAGGGCCATATCAGGGCGGTGCTGCTTTGACATATAACGTGCGCCACACACAAGACAGAAGTCGCAGCACAGGCTTCATGTCTCACCCAGTCACATTATTCTGACACCGGACCAACCAGTCCTAGCAATAACCCCATAATGCCAGACGCCAGGCGGAGCAGCCACTAGATTGCCAATTTTAAAGTCTTAGGTATGACCCGGCCGGGGTTCGAACCCACGACCTCCCGATCTCGGGGCGGACGCCTTACCACTAGGCCAACCATGCCGGTCCAATGTTGTAGTTATGTTCCACTGATTTGTTGATGTATATTGCCGCTGATGTCATTACGTTTCTCTGCTCTGTTCATGTGCGTTTAGATATGAAAGTAATTCTGTCGTTGCGTTCCTCTGATTTGTTCATGTTCGTTTAGATATAATGCCCGTCGTGTCTTTACGTTCCCAACATTTGTTCATGTTCATGTGAGTATATAATTATGTGAAGTCGGTGGTGTTACGTTAGTCTATACTACCCGTCATAAAAAAAAATTAAAAACAAGTCGCGTGAAGTGATATAAAAACATTTAGTCAGTCGATATCAAACTAACAGATCAACACCACAAACCAGTCATCACCAAGACTACCGTTAGATAGTCTTGGCTAACAATACCCGAAGACCGCGACAGGTCACGCTCGTCTCCGCGAAGCATGCGACCGTATAGTAATTACTGAACCTATTTTCTGTCATTCTTAGCACATTTTTAGAGTAAACATGACATATTTATTAATTTTTGAATTCAGGAGAAGATGAGGAATTTTAATGACAACTTTAATCCAAGCCAAGACATTTTCTGTAACCATTAGTTTTGTTTTTAAGCATGTTTATGGGTTGGTTCCCCACACTAGGTTACATTATAAAAAAATCTTCTTTTTTTATTTATCTGGGAGTGGTCGGATATAATATTCTCTAACACACTTTGATTTTGAATGAGATCGTCTTGACATGTTTTGCCTTGCATATGATAAATATACATTTTATTGTGTAGACAAATGGATAGAAAGTATCAATACATCGTAATATGTTGCCAACAAAGTGTATGTGTAATGTTATTCAAGCTAATCATTACCAAATTTGAGAATATGCAAGTTCATTTTATGAAGTATCAAAACCACAAAAGAAAATAGGGTGTTACCATATAGGTTTCTGAAAATGTGTCACTGCCCCAACCAAACCCCCACTTCCTGTCTGCTAAACATGAACAAAACATTCGATTCTCAATTGATTTATTGAAATTGTGTGCACATGTTGTTCTCGGGAATGCAAACGATTTGTGATAAGAAACTATGGGAGCCACTGTATGGGTTTGACATGCTTTCTGTGTTCACATAATGAGCAGAAGCTACTGGAAGAGCAATAGGAAATATCCACAACACCAGGATGAAACTTCTGTCCCACGGACATTTATCCATTAGGGAGGGGAATTGTTCGTTCGCTAATTGAGGTGAGAGGGAGGAAGGAAGGGGCACCTGCCACTACAAGGGAGGTGCGGATTTGTTGGTCCGCTATATATTTATGATAAAAACTTGTGGATAAAAGAGTATAAGGGGGGGGGGGGGTATATGTGCATAAGCTTGTGATGGGGATGGGCCAATAAAGGAATGTATGTTTATTTCATTCATTGTTAAAATTGGTAAAACTCAGGACCTCCTTACCTTAAAATATGAAAGTCCGAGGGGATAGTATAAACACTCTGTACATGGTGATGATGATTAGGTAGCAGGGGATAAAAATCATTTAATTTCATTTACTCACGCACAAGACAAACACACAACAACAACAACAAAACAAAAGAAAGAGTGTTTGTGTATATATACAAACGAGTAGGCTTAAAATGAAAACAACTCAATCTTTATCATATTATGGTGATGAAATAGTTAGAGAGCGGGCACGGCCGCCGCCGGATCGAGATGCGCGCCACTCTTGATAAAATAGCTTATATTTTTAAGAGCTCAGTTTAAAAGCTTAATGCGTTTTCCCACGAGGGGGTAAATAAAATAATCAGCGTAGGTATGGTTATAAAGGTGGATTACAATTTTGGAGTTAAAGGAGGAACAGGTATGAGTGTGTGTTGGTGTGCGGTGCACAGCAGCCCACCTGCCGGGTGGAGCAGGGAAGCCCTTTATGGAAAGCCGTTTGGCTCATAACCATTACACGTGTAATAAATCATAAATACACGTGTAATAAATGATTAATACACGTGTATTTATTTCTTATTGCACGTGTAATTTATCTTTTTTCTTATGCTATGGAATAGCATAATGATTAAATACACGTATAATAAATATTTCATACACGTGTAAGACATGATTAAATACACGTGTAATAAATATTTCATGCACGTGTAAGAAATGTTTATTACGCGTGTATTTAATCATTTCGTACACGTGTATGATATTTTTATTACACGTGTATTAATCATTAATTACACGTGTATTAATTATTTATTACACGTGTACTAATCATTTTTTACACGTGTAATGGTTATGAGCCAAACGGCTTTCCATAGCCCTTCGCTCCCAGCAAGCGGGCGCTGGCGAGATCACGCCCACCAACAAAAAAAGGTCTGGTGTACCGCCACCCGCCTGCAGGGTGGAACAAGTACCGTCCTTCGCTCCCCGCTCGGCGGGCGCTGACATACACCGTATGGTGGCGAAAGTTGAGGTATGGCAAAATGTTAGAAAGCCAACACTACAGTAGGCCCTATAAGATGTTTGGTGGCCTCTTGACAGATCAGCTTTTTTGTTGGTTCGAGGGGACCATATCATCTTTCGTTTCATCTTTATCGACCAAGGCTGAAGGCCGCGGTTGATAAATATGTAACAAAAGGCGTTATGCTCCCCGAGGACCGTCACTAAAATGCTTGTCTGACAACAAGCCACCAAACATCTTTTTTGTCATCATTTTGGTAGGCCCCTTGGAGCCGGCTACACGTGCCGGGGCTGTTTTCGCCGAGTGCTCCGCTATCTGTGTTTCTCTTCTCTTGAAGTCTGATTTCTGTCTGATTTGGTCCGTTCACCTGTGTGTCATGTCTCAAAGCTCTACCGATTGATCACCTGCAGTTTTCTGCTCTAGTCTTGTGTCTGATTTCTGTCTTCCATGGGCCTTTCACCTGTATTTGACTGTACCCTGGATTTCTCCCCCACCATGGTTAATAGCTTTTATGTTCCCTTCGGGTGACGTTCCTAATTTTGTTCAGAAAAATTGGTTTAATTTAAATATCTGTTATGTTTTTTTTTTTTTTTTTTTTTTTTTTCACATAGGATAACGAAAATAGCCAATGTCCAATTGAAACCGTCTCAACCATATCATTTACACACGCGCATATAAACAGACAATACAAAAAAGATAAAGAGAAAAGAGAGGGAAAGAAAGAGGAGTGACAGAAGAGAATACCCTGATAGCATGCTAACGTTAATTTAACGTTAATTTAACGTTTGCATGGTTAGATTTTGGTTTACGGTTAGCATTAAACGTTAAATTAACGTTAAATTAACGTTAGCAGAAAAACGGTTCTAAAGCAAACGTTAAATTAACGTTAAATTAACGTTAGCAAGCAAACCGTTTTCATGGCAAACCTTTTTTAAACGTTAATTTAACGTTTGCCTGAAAACCAATATAAAACGGTTTGCATTGAAACGTTAAAATAACGTTAAATAAACGTTTACACATAACCGTTCAATATCAAACCATTTTTAAACGTTAATTTAACGTTTGCCTGAAAACCAATATAAAACGGTTTGCATTGAAACGTTAAAATAACGTTAAATAAACGTTTACACATAACCGTTCAATATCAAACCATTTTTAAACGTTAATTTAACGTTTGCCTGAAAACCAATATAAAACGGTTTGCATTGAAACGTTAAAATAACGTTAAATTAACGTTGGCACATAACCGTTCAAAATCAAACCAATTTCAAACGTTAATTTAACGTTTGCCCGAAAACACAAAAAAAACGGTTTGCACTGAAACGTTAAAAAAACGTTAAATAAACGTTGACACATAACCGTTCAAAATCAAAGCAAAAGCAAAAACAAAAAAAAACAAAAAAAAATGTTGTTATTGTTGTGGTGGTAACATTGACAATAACAAGCAACACAAAAAAAATTTGAAAAAAAAAAAATTTGAAAAAAAAAAAAAAAAAAAAAAAAATTTGACATATTATATCAAAAACAAACGTTTCAAAAAAATGTATTTGTAAAAAAAAATAATAAAAAAAACTACCATAATGTAACGTTAAATTAACGTTAGTTTTATGTTTTATGGCTAACGTTTATTTCATGTTTTATGGCTAACCTTAAATTAACGTTAGATTTAGGTTATTTTGCTCATCAAGATAAACGTTAAATTAACGTTAACATTTAACGTTAATTCAACCAAAATAAAACCATAATATAACGTTAAATTAACGTTAATTTAACGTTTACCGCTAATATCAATTTGACCAAAATAAAAGTATAATACAATGGCTGTTTGAACGTATTTTTCACGTTGAGTGCAAACATTAAAAAGAACCCCCCAAAAAACATAATCAAACAAATCATAAGGAAAATAATTTTATTTAATTTTTTATTTTGCTTTTTAAATTTTTTTTCTTATTTGAAGATGCATTTCCCATAGTCTTTTCTGTCTGCTGTTGTTGTAGTGTTATATATGTAGCTAAAACCATGTTAAAAAAAGACAAGCAAACACCAACATGTAAAGTCAAATCAAATTTTGAAAAAGGTTTTTGGTGAGAACGGTTAACTTTGCAGCTAACGCTATATGATCTTGTTGTATTACTTAATCCGGAGAGCATGCAGGCTGTTGATTTTTTTTTATTTTTTATCTCTGTCTCATTGCAAGAATGGTACTGGCCAGGTCTCATATTTTGAGCCAAACAGTGTACGTACATGCTAACATAAAACAAAACAAAATACAAATAAATAAACCCAGTAGAAACATGTTTTGATAATATGTTCTAAACATTTATTCATCATTCCCTGATATTTCCACAATGTAAAAAAAAAAACCAATGATACAAATTTCAAAAGTTGAATCAGTTTTAAAGTTTCTAGAAGTGAGTTTGGATATACCACACTTTTAGGTTCTGTACCTAGAAATTTACCAATTCTATTCCATCTTTTGGGTTTAAAAAAGTCTTTGCAGATATATATTATACATCCGACTTGATGCCAGAAGAGACAAGGAAATATGAGGTTATTTGCAACACCACCAGCAGAGGAAGAAGTCGCTCACTTTGCAGCAGCAGATAAAAAGAATTGTTGAATTTGAAGCAGGAGCAGACACAGAAGTTGTTGAATGTGTAGTATCTGCAGCAGACAAAGAAGTTGTTGAATTTACAGCAGACGATATATTTGTTAAATTTGCAGCAGCACACAAAGAAGTCATTCACTTTGCAGCAGCTCCAGACAACAAGAATTGTTGAGTTTTAAGCAGGAGCAGATACAGAAGTTGTTAAGTTTGCAGCAGGAGCAGCGGCAGACAAAAAAAGTTGTTGAATTTGCAGCAGACGATATACTTGTTAAATCTGCAGCAGCAAACAAAGAAGTCATTCACTTTGCAGCAGCTCCAGACAACAAGAATTGTTGAATTTTAAACAGAAGCAGACACAGAAGTTGTTAAGTTTGCAGCACCAACAGACAAAGAAGTTGTTGAATTTGCAGCAGACAATATATTTGTAAAATCTGCAGCAGTAGCCATGGAAAAAGTTGTTGATACAACCAGTGCAGACGATGACATGTCTGCAATAGGCGACTTTGAAGATCTGCTCCACATGCTATGACACCTGCAAAGACAAAGAATGCAACAATATTAAAACAAAGAATTCAGTGTTATTTCAGAACTTCAGTGTAAACACTATAATTACAGTATGTCTTCTTTGTTGGTGTTCTTTGCTGAACATAGAACTGAAGGTAAATAAGGTTTAAATTGTCTTTGCATTATGCCAATATTGTTGAATTTACTTCTGTGAATTTGCTAACTTTGATAGCATCATTCTGTGTTTGAATGAAATGCTCTATGTCAATGCTGCCTGGCACGGATAACATTAACAGCCCTACCAACCCGTCCACCCACACCCCCACCCCACCCCCACACACACACTCACACAGAACACCTTCCAACAAAATTTTCCCCAGACTAAGACAATAGAATGTCAGTTGGACCTTGACTAAAAATATGCATAGGTAAAGATGTCCCAGCTACAACAAATTGTTCTGTCAGAAGACCTCCTACATCCCGAAATGATGTGATGGCCAACCAGCCAAGGATTAGAACAATGCGTCATATAATATCAGCATGTATCAATGACCCTAGGCTGAGGCCTGACAATAATACTGCCTTCTCTCAAATTATATGATTTTTTGTTATAAATATAATAATATGACTGCTGGAACATTCATCTTAGCGTTAAACAAGGATTTTACCTGCAAACACACACACACACACACATACACACACAGTGACACACACTTACTTGGCCTCAACAGCCAGAATGTCGGGGTTGTACCTTGTAGTTTACATCCCTGTGAATGCTTTCTGTTCCATCCTCATGGTAATTCCTCCCACCCTGCAATGAAAATTGAAAGCATTGATGTGTGAATTGCATTAATTACAATAGCCTAAACACACTCAAATCTTTACTTGTTAATGAAGACAGAGAGATAGAGAGTGGGAATAAGGGGGGGGGGGGGGGGGGGGGAGAGAGCAGTTGTCAATCAAACCTTGTTTTAAAAATTTAAGTGTCTTTGAATAGATCATTTTCGAAAATAACTCCCCATGCCTCTCCTGAGATCTCTTCTTTACTGTACAGTTATGCATTTGACCTGAAGCTGTAAGATTGAACAGTAAGTGCCCTGCGTGCACATGTGTGGAAAGTATCAGATTGAGAGAGAAAGTCTCAGATTGAGAGAGAGAGAGAGAGAGAGAGAGAGAGAGAGAGAGAGAGAGTAACAGACAGACAAAGACAGAGAGAGAGACTGAAACTGAGAAAGAGACAGAAGGCAGGAAAGAAAGAGAGAGAAATCCACCTTTCCAATCGTTATGCATGATATTGCTTTGATATTTGTGACTCGTATGAAAAATAAGTCAACAATCACAATGCCAACGGATCGTGAACTATGATTTACAACAGTACAGTTCAACATTACCTGAATTTCTTCCTGCTGAAAGTTCCATTTGCCATTCGCCTCAGCGTCACAAGATCTGTATTAGTCCTGATATATGCTGAAGTGTAGCATGTTATCTTATACATGTATCAGCAGTCACACTGGCTTTGAAGTTGCTGGCGTTTTAAAAACTGTTACAGAAACTTTTTTTAATTTCGATTCCACTGTGAAAGGTTGAGACTGAGAGTACTGTCCCTTGGCGATC